>NC_064877.1:5337500-5350000 GCF_943734665.1 Anopheles aquasalis | reverse complement strand
TTAACTACGAACGAATAGGAGAATATGAGGCAAGGGGATAGACCTATTTTTAGAATGGCCGTTGGCGAAAAAAAAACGGGTTCCGGAAATGGTTGGTTACTTTTTCATCTACAACATTCCTGACATTCCTGACTGGTGCATCTGCCCCGGTGCATTCTAAACCGACGCGAGCTAAACTTTCGTTGCACGGCTGCACACACATATCGTACTTGTTTCTGCACCTGCACATTCCACAATGGAACGTCCTCTGCTATAGCCACTGAGTGCACTCTCAGCGGTACAAAAACCTTCTGGCAATGGCTCCAGTTAGGGAAGCACCACCACCAGCTGCCTTCCGGCCATAAGTGCATGTAATCCGAATCACGTCCTCACTCGCACTGCAATTTGCCAACCTTCACGATGCCACCAGCGCAGTGAAATGATAGGAAAAGAGCGTGGAAATGCCTTTTTTCCCTTTTTTGCCCTGCATTTTTGGAGAACTGTTCCAACCAATGGAATTGTGTGTTGATGTTGTTGCTCGCGATGATGATGATGATGATGATGTGCACCTTACGATGCAACACGTATCATGATGCATGCAGGCTTGTTGATGCCCTTACTGTTGCACGGTGCAATGCGCGGATTGTGTAGCCACATCACAAGCACACGATGGCAACATACACTGAGACCGGAAAAGTTACAGATAAGGATACGATAATGATGATAAGCACGTTGCCATGGTTGTGCACATTCCGGGGTGCACCGTTTCCAGGACAGATGAATGGGATTACTGTGCTCGTGACGTGAAAGGAGCTACTGCATGGAAGAACCACAAAGAGCAGATTAAGCAGCACTTGTGCTAGTCAAGGCAGCTGCTCTTAAGGAAAATGAATTTTCTTAAAATAAAGTAACTCCTACTCTTGAGTTTTCTCTCATTTCATTTCATTTGTGTTTTTTCCTTAAATATTTATTTAGCGACCCACTACTGGCCGCATTTTTATAGTGCTTGTAGTGGTCACAGAAGCCAACAGCTGCCTGATAAATAAGGCCGGCTGCAGGTGTGCAGTGTAATCAACTTTAAGCCCAAACATCATTAATTATGGAGCGCAGCGAGCGTGGGAAATGTTCATCACGGAATCTTTCCGGTTCATCAGCGCATTCAACGAATGTACAGATGCACATTCGGTGAGCAAGATAAGCTTCACCCAGGCGGCGAGGGTTGTTTGGTTTTTGCGAAAATTGCGAACTGCACTGACAGATCTGCTGAGGTTACTAGGATTTATGAAGCTAGTTATTCGCTGGAATTTTTTATACGTTTTCCACTCCAATAAGTAAGAGAAACGTACTTAAAAGAGATGTTTAGTATTGTTAAAGTGTCTGCCTGCCCTTCGGTCAGATCATGTAGAATCCATTTAGCCAACTCATGATGACGTATTTACGTTTAACGCGAAACAATCTTTCAAAGTGACAAAACTTTCAATCGTCAAACCCGTCGTCTCGGCGTTCTCCGCCCGTTAATCCCGTTTACGTTATAGGCCATAAACGTGCCACCGTGGCGTGGTCAGTCGCAGGACTCGCCGCTGGTTGGTGACGATGATGATAATGACCTTCACTCGGCCACTCACTGGCACACTGGCGGTCATCGTACTTTACTGCTAGGGAGTGCTGTTGCTTTTTTTGGCACGAAATTACTTGCTGACTCAATTTAGCGCCCGGATGGATTAACTTTTTGTGTGATTTATGAAACATTTAACGATGTCAATCTCCGTGTCCCCGGGGTCCTCCGTGACCTATCGCATCGCATCGCGTGTGGCGTGTGCCCAAAGTATTTATTAGCGTGGCGAGGGAGAATGAGTTTTTTCGGGAGATTAGTTTGTCCTGGACTGGATGGGTGTTTGTGGCTGCACGTTACTTCACTTCGCTCCGAGGCTCACTCAGCAGGTCCGCTGGTATGTAACTGCAGCAAAGATTACGTTGCACACACCCGCCAAACCGGAAGTTGATTAAATTTGGCCACCACTTGCCTTTACTTACCTGTTTTGTTTCACAAAAATTTTGATGAAAAATTAATGCACCTTCTTCTTTCTCTTCCTTTTCTCTTTTCTCGGTGTATCCATCACACGCGCTGGCGCTTGCACAACGCGCCGTTCCCTCGTGTCTGGCAGGCCGGAGTGACGGCGTTCAACCTGGACGACACCAACTCCAACTACTCCGGTACACCGTCGATAAGGAAGAAGAGCTTTCAGATCTACAGTGGCGCCGGTAAGTGTCGCTAAACGTGGCCCGCATTCTGTTTAATTTTCTCATTCGTTCGTTAGCGTGTGCGCCGCGCTGTTGACAAACTTTCCCGCATACTCCCGCGCGTTGCCGACGACGAATTTTCTCTCGTTAAGACATTGTTGGCCCACGGTTGGCCCGGGGTAACCCTGGGGGAAATCATTATCAAATTGTATTAATCATCGCTGGAGCGTAATTGAATGCGATAGAATTATCGCTCGGAGAGATAATAATTTCTTCTTCACCTGGCCTTCATCCTGGCATTCACCTGGAAGAGTCGACTAAGGCCGGCGTAGGTTCTACCTCCGTTCTGGCTCCGTTAGATGGCCCAAGTGGAGCATAAATCCCAAAGGCTACACCATCACCAGCATCGTCATCTGTCGCCGTGGAGAAATATGTATGGCGACTGCTCCATGCTGTGGTCTCTGGGCATTCATTTCCAGGCTAACCTTTGTCTGCCTGCGCTTGTTTGCCCTCGCAACCCTCGTGCACTAAATGAGGCCGAGTGAATAGAGAAGATACTGGCTGACTGGCTGACAGGCTGGCATGCTGGTTGGTTGGATGGTATTAATTAAAAATGCATATTACTTTAATTAACAACAGGAGCCATCTGCTCCACAAATGCCTTTCAGTCCAGACTGGATGACTGACTGACTGTCGGCTGGCTGGTTCATAAAGCTCGTTGCTTGAGGTCGATATGTAAATCAGGCCAATGGCTTATTGCACCTCGCTTCACAAACCGAACCGGGCACATCGCAGAAGCAGACAGCAGGTGAGTCGGGTAAGAGCCGTCAGACGTCAAAAGCATACATTACGCAGCTCGCACTCACTCACTGGGCTGAACTGGGTTTCGTCTTTCAATTTCCAACTACCCTCAAAGCCCTCGTGGCCCGCGTTGTTGAATCCAAAGCTTTGGGATTGAGAACGAGTTATTCGATTTCACAAAATAGCCATCCTCGAGATTTTCGCTCGCTCTCCCTCCCTTTCGTTGTCTCCCACAAGAGACTCGTAACGGCATCATCATCATCATCATCTAGCTCCTTGGCACCTTTGTCACCCGGGCGCATTGCTTCTCTCTGGGACGCCAGGTAGTAGCGACGTGACTTCCCGGAAGTATAACTTCATTTATCAGCACTCAACGTGCCTGTCTGTCGACGTCGTTAGCGCCGTAGAGATGAAAGGGGGCCGTTTGGCTCGACTTATCGGGTAACGAGTTACCGAAATTGGTTTCGGTGCTTTTACGTCACTTACCCGGCCTCCGAGTCTCCCCTCTTCAGGTGTCGTTGTCGACAGCCAATAACACGCTCGGAACCAGTAGGAATTTGTAACTTTCGATGCATCCCAACACTGTCACTGACTCATGCTCAAGGAGGTGAAGGTGAAACAAAGGTGGTGGGGGGCGATTTGTAATGCAGGACATTGTTTGTGTCCTGCTGCATTATTAAATTGTTCCAAGTTCATCCATCGAGCAACATCGAGACCATGTCGCGACTGGTGACACTTTTCACACTGGCCACGAGTCACGAGCGCTTGTAAGAACACAAAGCCAAGCCGAGCCGAGCCCAGAAACTCTCCTGGGAAAGCCGTCAGCCGTTGATGGTGTTTACATGCGACGCGCGTACACACCGGCTCGCCCTTTGACCGGATGCAGAGACAGAGCAGCAAAGTTTCTGTAATTGAATTCGCCTGGCCGTGTGTTGTGTGGCGGTTCCGAACACACGGCGACGACGATGACTTTAGCGTCTGTTCAAGTGTGGCGTAAGCTGCGAACGAACGATCCGGGACCCCCGAAGTGAACCGGCCGCCGTTAGAAGTCGTTCTATGAATCGTTTTCAAACACGCTCTTTGACCCGGTAGCACCCTCGTTTTCGGTCTAGGACGAAAAAAAAGCAAGGAAAACAAACAAGCAAGTAAGATAGTAGTGCCGAGTACTTCATACAACCGAGTACGGACAATGATTCCTGGGGATGATACTGCTTCCCGCACCGACGCAGTGTAAGCAAATATATTGCGGATAGGAATTGAAATCAAATTTCACAGACAACCAACCGTGGGATTGAGGTTACGGATGAGAGAACACCATCGCTTGATCGCTTGCTATTTGCTGTTGTTTGCTACCATTCCGGCGTGCGAATCGGTGAACCAGCGACCGAGAACACCTTTTGGAATGGTTTGTTCAGGTTCGTTCACGAATTGGTGGCCACTTTGTTCACTTTGACTTTATTTGTGTTTGATCATCGTTTCACAAGGAAATAACAGGGTGTTTTAAAATTATAATTCCAAAGCGTGAAAATGATTCCTCGATCGAGCTATTTCCTTGCAAAAATGAGATGCTTTGTATCGCAAATGCATAAAAAAAACCCTAGGCCAGGCTGGTGTTGAAGGAGATCACAATCAATTCCGTTGAAAACTAATCCAATCCTCTCTAGGAATCAATCACTTACCGCGTAAAGTTTTACGTCTGCCGTAAACTTTTAACGAACCATAATGCCATCTCCCCTGCAGCATGCACCTTTAATCCAAGATCCTAAACACCTAGCAAGCGTTGCACTAACAATGAACCGCATGCCACTGAGACGATGCCAGTCTCAAGTGTCTAGAAGCAAGAATGTCGACATGGCGTCGTTAAAGGGACAGAAATAACATGGCAATGGGACGGAAAAGGCAATCGGAAAACCGACAGGACAACAAGAAATTGACAATCCTGCACCAATGGGGAGGGGGTGGAAGTTTATTTGCTGTTTTCGTCGTTGTTCTTCGGTGTCGTCGTCGTGCGATCAAGTTTGCCGGCATGTGTGGAGCGCTTTGGACAGAGTTGTGCCACAAGCAGCCACTCGTCCTTCGTGAGAACGAAGAATGAAGTTTCTCGATTTTTTGTTGCTCGTCGACGTGCCCACAGCTGGACAACGGACGCAAAGTTTGCTTTAACTTTTCTAGCGAGGTTCAGCAAAAGCATCCACTTCTAGTGTCGTCTGTCGTCGTGCAGTGATAATGAAAGTTGTTCTGCTTTGTTAGAGAAAAGTTGCTGTGAAGGAGAAACTCCACATCAAGATAAGGAGCCGGCCTAATGCCACAGGAGCCACAAAATGCAACCGCTGGCCCATTACCGATCGACACAATGATAATCGACTTGGGCGTAACGGGCATCTTTCTGTTCCACCAGCTTTTAGCTGTTAAAAGGGCTAAACGTCGGGATTATTTGATTTGTTCTACTTGAGATAAAGCCATTGCGGAATGTGTCGTTGAGCGGCCACTACATTAACGATTGACCGCTGAGAAGTGCACGAGAATCCCGAAGAGTGGTATTAGTGTCCGAGCGTTGCTACACGGTTTCTGACAGTTTTAATCCTGTGCCAGAGTCCGATGCATTGCGGATTACCTCTCGTTCTGTGTCGTCTCCTTTCACGTATAGTTGAAGCTTCTTAATGTTGTTAAACGTCGCTAAGCGCCACGCTGCACTGCGCCATCGCTAGCGTCGTCATTCCAAAGGATGGAGAAGAAATTTCAAAATGAAACTACGGAGACATCCTTTGCACCGCTACCTGAAACGAGTCGACGCTGACAACAAACCCTCTCTGTTGATGGCAACTATTAGCCACCCAAGGTCTTCCCGGAGAACGGGACGAGCGAAGCCGGAAGTCTATGGCCACGTTATGAAATATGATGTTTATACACGTTCCCCTAGCAAGCAGCCTAGTGGGCCTGGGGCTTTTCATTTCACTGTCCTCTGTGTGAGGGTGTATGTGTGGTCGTCCTCTTTCTCCGAGACCATCCGTGACCGACCATGTCGTCCGAGCCGGGCCGACCACAGGTTTCTGGCTTCTGGTCTCTTCCATAAATGATGGGCCACAATAGAGTGCTTCCGATTAACTTCGATGAAGCCGTGGTTTGTGGTGATGGTGGGCACTTTACAGTAGTGCGCTTGGGCCGGATCGGACCATACCACCACTAGATTCCAAGATTCCGAGTTCTTTTTCCATTTCCAGCGAGGGTGGTATCGGTTGCAGGTATTTTCCGTTTCGATCTAATTTCGATTGGATCGAAAGGGAGTTGAACAGGAAATTGGAAAATGGACTATCGTTTACCATGCGGCTAATGATCTTTTACACGGTTTGCGTGTATCTATCACACATTCACATTAAGATTAGTATTAAAAAAAGCAGATCTAAATTTCGTTTCGATATCTGGTTATGTTATTCCAACGTGCATGAATTAAACAGGTCCATTAAATCGAATCATCTGCGAAGCAACATAATGAAGTTAGCCAACAAGTTGCTCTAATCTACTGATGGGACCAATTTGAAAATTTGCTCGAGCTGCCACTCACCTGCCACAGACTTTGAAGATTGTCTGCGACTTTACATTCAAATTTGGTGAAAAGTCCTTTCTTTGTAGTCCCTGCAGTTGCAGCCTTTACGGAATGGCAAGCTAAACGTACTTGTAGCGCCCCTCCACCAGTATCCTAATGGTAACATTTACCAAACGATTACTCAAACCATATTGTGAGTATTTGTTGCCAGCCTCCACTCCCTCGCACCCCCACAAATACGATTCAACACCGCGCGGATGGCTTCGTACTCTCTGCGCCTGAAAGGCATTTAGGCAGGAAAGAGCCGGGATGGTGGGGTGAGCAAACGGCAAACGACTCGAACGACTCGAACGACTCTCGAGGAGCCCAAAAAGGATTCAAAAGAATCGAAATAAATCAGCTTAACTTTATCATGCCACCCCGGTACGCTCTCTTACGCTGCGGAAGTGATCCCTCTCACTTTGGGAGCGCTGCTCGCAGCTCGGCGAGTAAATGGAGACACTGACTGCGGGCGGTTTGTGGATGTCCTGTGGCAACCGCGAAAACCTGTGGAAGTGAGGAATGAGTGTTTTTTTTCACTTTCCTCACTCCTTCGATGGTGCCACGACAAAAAGGGATGCACGGTGGAAAGAAAAATCGATACGAGCGGACGCCTCAAGGACTTCGATCGAGTAATTGTGCCAAAGTCAAAGCTGCACTCGAGAGGTCAACTTGATGGCCCCTAACTCCTCTTCAGTGTCGTCGGCATCGGTGAATCCCCCTACGATTGGTTGAAGCAGCCTGTTGAATCTGGAGAACGGTCAACGGTCATGACACTGGATTGATGTTCGAGTGTAGCATTAACGAATCGTGGCAGATCCGAGGGCAATCGAATCTTTATTCACCTTTCCGGTAACGCAGCTGTTATCCCATAAATTTTCTATAAATAAAGCCACCTCGTTAAACAGTCGATGAACTGCCAGAAACAGTTACTTGAAGGTCAGCCAAGGTCCGAACCCAGGCCTGCACGGCTGTGTAACTATTGCATTGGGCATCGTATCGATTACCAGATTGCTGTTCGATGACGATTGCGGTTGCAAGATGCCCGTGGCTGTGTGATTTGTGATCCGGGTGCTACTCACTGCTAAGCGGAGTGCCGGAATTAGCATATCCAGATGAATCCATCGCGAGGGGTGGCAGACGAGTGGCGAGCAGTTCACACTGGAGGGTAGCTATTAGTCTACCGGCGGTGGTGCCGGTAATGAGTGTAAAACTAACCTCCCAGGCCGTCCATTTGTGGGTGGGTTAGTGTGTGCGTTAGGGTAGTAGGGTAGAAGAAAACCACAAACACCAGTTTACATGCCAATTAGACGTCAATTACTGTAATTGAGGTTAAGGCAGAGTGAGAGAGAGAGAGAGGGCAGCTCATCCGGGGATCCGTTTCACTGCCCTACCTGTATCAACTCTGACAATCCAAGCATGCGTCCGTAATGTGAAGTGAATTCCGCCCCCTTGGATGGTCGTTAGTGCAGGTTCGTGGTGTTTCAACGATTATTTCAACAGCAAATTGAGCTTCAACTAATCGTGAGAAAGTTGATTATTCAGTGTCGGTGGCACGTGTGGTTCGTTGAGAATTGATTTATTTAACTACACACAACCATTTGATTTCATAATACGTCCCGAGATGGAAGCGAAATGAGATGTTCTTTCCACAAGTCGATCCGCTGATCCACCCATTTCACTTGTCCATTCCGCAGCACAAGAGGAGCTGGAACCGCTGAACAACCTAAACATAAACAACACCGCCGAAGGCGTCTTCGATACATCCCGCTGCTGGAACACGATCAAATGTTTGTTCAACGGTGTCATCTGCTCGCACAAGTTCAAAAATGTGCAGGTAAGTCCAACAGCAAACCGTACCGTACGCTTTGGCTAAAGATAAACATAAAGTCCACTTGCACGGACCGGCCGGAGCGGGGAATCCGTTACACCATTGCAGAGCAGAACCGACTTTTTGATAGACTTGCGGCTAAATACAAGTATCTGGGACAGATCTAAGTCAGAAAGACCAAAGAAGCAAAGAGGAGGTGCCGCAATCCCACCATCACCAAGTGATAAAGCTCAACGATGAAGGAGTAATGAAAATGCTAAAGCGGTCCACAGGATCCGCGCGCACGCCCAGTAATGAAGTTGAAAGATTGTTTGTCTTGGTGCACCAGTAAAGAACGGCAACGCAGTGGACGAAGGTATTTGCACGGGAGTAGGTCGATTTAAAGTTTTAAAAGTAAAGAAAACTCTTCTAAATGAAAAATTCCAAAGATAAAGTAACGAACGAATGCATGTTGCTGCACCCAGTTATTCAATCTCTCTGCGAAGCTACAATATATTGGCACATTTTACGGCCAATAGCGTCAACAGAACATGCACCATAGAAGCGGAAGCCTCACGTAGTGCGAACTTCTATTTGACTGGCCGCCAGTTGAAGTTGCGTTTCAGCATGGTGATGCACCACTTTTCTTTCCATTCTTTTTATTTTCTCACTTCATATGGATTGTTTTCAACGAAAAGCTACGCTATTGAAACCGGAACAGGCGCACGGGCGTATGTACACTGGCAGCATAGCGGAATGTAAATAAAAATGAAATAAAAATGAATAACGAATCACGGACCCGCTCGCCAGAACGCCTGGGCTGGGTGGTAGGAAAATGAAAAACTTTTCTCGTTTTTGTTAAGATCCTCCTTTTTGCCTCCTTTTGCCACCGTTCTGTCGATTTGTATGCTTCTCGCAACATATTTGTTCGTTATGCGATGCGAGCGTGCTGCCACTATCCCCGGCGGGCAGCAGCCGAGCTGCATAAAAATGCAAAACGTGAATAAATGCTTCGACAGGACTGCGACGTCTACAGCTCGGGACGGGCTCGCGGAACAATACGTTGCTGCAGTGGCGGGCAACAATCCGCACGCTTGAGCTGGAACAGCACCTGGTTTTATGACAAATGGAATCAACTTTTTCCTTGAAACAACGGCTGGCAACAGTGCAGTAGTTGGGATGGCGGGGTAGCGTAAACTGTGTAGCATCTGTTGCTTCCTCTGCGAAGCCTCTCCGGTGCTGCATCGCATTCCGTTGTGTCAATGCGCTCGATAGCTGGGCGTGGAGCATCGGTTTCAGTCCCATTTTGCAGGAAACCTTTTAAGCAATCCTCTCTGGGCATATACACAAAGCACGGGAGCATCTTTAGGGTAGTAGACGTTGTCGACCAGTGGAAGACACTGTGGTTCTAGTTACCTTGACAATCCAGCTCAACCAGTTCCCGGGAAAGCAAACTGATGAAATGGAAATGAAGCAGCACAAGACGACAATGGGTTCAACCTGAACCGGGAGGGGCTCCTGAATTCAATCAGTTCGAAGTTGCCAACGAAACCATATAAGGAGTTCCGTTTCCTTCGAGTCCTCCGGCACTATCGGGAGACAAACCTCCACGAAGGTCATCCGCTGAAGGAAAGGAAACTGTTGTACCATAAATCCCAAAGACATTCTAAGGGCAACCGATAGCCCGGTGCATGTCACTTAGCTATGCCAACGGGGTTCTCCTGGGGAACGTTCGTTCGTTCGTTCGTTCTTTGTAGTTATGGTTTCTTGTTTTGAACCGAAATGTCCTTCTTCTGTCCTGGGTGATGTCCGGGGAAAGAAAAGTCAAAAAGGTGCTCAGAAGGTTTACGATAATACTAGAACCCAGCATTTTACGGTTATTTAGGTCACTTTGAGTGAAGCATTACCATCTTGGAGGGAAACCCGTTTTCCAACAACCAGCGGCAATACACAAAACCACCCTTGCGGTAACGGGGCTTTTTGTGAAAAAAGGATCCTGCTTTATGCCTTCTTGTGGTCGACGCAATTCGACCGCAGAACAATGTGAATAATAATTAACCTTTTCTTGTTGGGCTTGTAAGCTGGTTGTGACGACCTCACGAAAGAAACGTTGTTGCCAGGGGCCAAGAATCAAAATCATGCTTCATTTCATTATTCAGTACGCGGTTGAATATTGAAAAGTAAGCCACGAAGCATAAATCGCATGGCATTATGGCGTTTCGTGATTCAGATGGATTGTTTTTAATTGATTTGAAATCTGGCGGAAATAAAAATCCATAAAAATGTTTTGCAAATTTGATTGAGAACCAGAACGTTCCTTCGGTATCAATATTGCATCGATCGACTCTAGTTTTAATAAATAATTCAAGTGATGTCCATCTAGCAGGCAAATTTGGTCCACCATTTACAAAATGAAAGATGAATTCATCAATTCTGGGTGCACGGTGTTGTGCTAAAAAATGGATAAAACAAAACTAACTTTATGCTTTGATTGATTTAAGTCAATCGAGCGTTGACGCCTGTCACGGACACTTCCATAAGCTGGGTACAGATAGGAATCAATAGATTGAGCGGGAGAGACTCATCCGACACCAAAGGATTCGTTTTTATAGAAAACAGAACCATTGTGTTTGTGGTAACGGATTGGAGGAAAAGGCTAAAACCAAATGTTTTCCCATCACGAACACGAGCGGCTGAGCTGATTGTCATTGACTCATGTCGAAACGTCCATTCCCGGTCGGTGGTCGGTGTACAATAACACTCGACGGCGTTGCAGACAAGCAATGGCATTGCTTGCACCACCAGTCGGCACTAGTCACGAGCAGGAGGGATTAGACTGAGATTTACATTCCCGATGCTCGATGCTCGATGCTTTCGCTTGTCTTGTCTGCCACTCGACGCGTGGCGGCGTTAGTGGGTAGTGCTTTCTACTGCTGCAGTCCCTCGTCAGCACACCCACATGCTTCCCACTGGAATCCCTTCCTATCACCGAGCGTTAGGTCGCAATCTATTTTCTGTAAATTCACCGTTCTTATCCCGGCAACCGCTTCATGCTCCATGCTGTAAGCAGCAATCTCGCTATGATTCAGTGCAACGCCCTGCATCTACTGCTGCAAGCAGTGCCACAAATACCGTATAATATGTGTGTGTCTTAGCACTGACCCATTTCCTTTGCCATGGTCTTGCGTTGGCCTGGTGCACGAGCCAGATGACAGTTTCCTTTGCAAGCGAACTACCAGCACAGATAAGATTCCCGTTGATGATTGTTGGCTTTGCTGGTGGCCTCCGTTACAGGTTACCGTACAGGGGAATAGCGGGAGTTGCTGTTTGTTTTGCTCCAAAGACCTCCGGCGAACAGTGGTGATATTGGATTTACGACATTCCGTAATGTGCGGACACACAACTGCATTACATTTTTGATGTCCAGGAAGCGCTCCAATTTGCACTTATTTCATTTGCGCTCGCTACTACCTCGCTGCTCACCTCGTGCTGGCTTTAATGAACCACTTTTTCATCAACATTTTTATGAGCGAATCAAGTAACTGATCGCATGCCGCACGGCACGGCATAGTCTACGCAGTCATCTAAAGGTGCTTGGGAGAGTGCTCGCATAGGAAAAGTTTGCTTTTTATGTGCCACAACCGTACGGTAACTTTCGCTTCACTTCTGTACTACGAGTGGCCTGAGGCTGCTGAAAGTTGCACGAGTGGCTCAGATGCAGTTTCACCAGCGAGGAGAGAGACGGTGGCAACCATCGTTGCATAGTGGCTAATTGCATCGCCCCCGCGGGGGGTTGGCTGGTACGTACATATTATGCAGCTTATGCGCGCTCGGTGGTGCAGCGTGTCGTACAAGTTTGCAAACATTAAACCGTTTCACCTTTTTATTGGTTTATAATAATTCGCTAAGCTCGCTGCTGCAAGAGTGCGAATCGTTGCGAGTGCGATTCACACGAGTTTTGATCACCAAGATCAACTCCTAAATGAAGCAAATTAAGGGCCACACCCGATGGGTGGAAAAGCTCAATTGTGAGCAAAGTGTGCGGAGCTAGTGGTGCACGTTCGCTGATGGCGGGGATTTAGCGTC
>NC_064877.1:5325000-5330000 GCF_943734665.1 Anopheles aquasalis | reverse complement strand
GTTAGGATTAATATTTATCTTAGCGCTAATACATCTAGTGTTTACGTTCATCCTGCAGCAGTCGCTGGAGAGCTGCTACGAGCAACCGCTCGACGGAACACCCAGCAATCGAGGTAAGTCGCAGCAGGACAGGGCAGCGAGCTTACTGGAGCATGCAGGAGCTAAGCCACGGTGATGAGCCCGTCCGGTCACTCCAAACACATCCAATTGGCCACGGGGAGATAAAAGGAAAAACAAACTTTCTCCTCCTCTTGCTCCGGTGCGTCGGTGTGGCATCATGGGAACAGATTTGATGTTACACACGATGACCAGGGCGCGTCCAAAGCTCGCCTTCGGGAGCATCAATTCGTGTGTTTTGACAAGTTTGGCCGTGTGTGTTCTGTGTGACGTTTGCATCGGTCGCAGAGATTAGCAGATAAGTCCCGCACCGAAAAACGGACCAGCATTTAACGTGATCCCTAACCTCGAAACAAACGTTACCATAGAGACGGGCTCGGTTAGCTGGTTGCGCTCTCATCTAAAACATATGTCAACGATGGTGTCGCTGACGCTTGTCACCGTTTGGACCGTCGGTCAATCCGGGCTTTATCGTTCGGAGAATGGTCCGGCTAAAGTTCTCAAGCATTAGTAGAGTGTTTTGTCAGCCGGCTTTAGCATCAGAGTATTTCTTTTTCTCTCCTTGCACAAACCAGCATCCAAAAACGTCTGTTTTGTCCACAAAATATGGCCACAACACAGTCACGTTGGTCGGTGAATTACCAACAGCAGCACCACCAAGGCCAGTGAGGTCAACGAGGAAAGGAACTTCTGTGTTTTGCATCGCGTCCAACTCTGTGCCCTTGCTCGCGTCTCCATTATGAAAATTAACTTCCACGGCATCATGATGGCCACGGCAAGGTACTGGAAACGAAACGCAAAACACCGTACTCCATCCGGGGCGTGGGGAGGCACGTAATCATAATTTAAACGATGCTATTCGGATGATGCTTTGTGACTCGTGAGTTCTATAGCATAAAGGTAAATGGCATAATGCTGCCGGAAATGAAATAAAATGTTTAACAAGATGTGCCAGGCTACGAGTTTCACGGCGATCTTTGACGTTCATTTTCGTGAAGTTTGTGTTTTATGTTGGCATCAAAAAAATGGTTTGACGAGTTTTCAAATGACATTCTCGTGGCACCGGTTCGTTCCAGCTGCTACGAAGCATGTTAAATTAATAAATAATCGTTTCGAGCTCACCTAGCTACGGTTCTAGCCAAGCTCATTAGCCACCACAACAACCATTTATGGCACCTTCGGCCAGAAGAGTGAAACGATTAATGATTGGCATTACCTAATCGCACACAGCGTGCGTGAGCAGGCTCATTACATTCCAATTAACTTCCCCCCCTCTCGACGTACGTCATCCATTGTCCCTTCCAATTGGTGGCGATTGGTCCGCCTAGCAAGGATTGAATTTCAATTTCCCCGAAGCCCCGAACGGGCGATAACCCGATTTTACCGAGCTTTTCCATTCACTCCACATCCTTCCGGGTGTTGAACACTGTTTTGTAACGGAACGGGATTTAACTGACCCCGTCCTGGGCTGGTGGCGAAAGTATTCGATGAAACGATAAGAGTTCCGTACCGTTGCAAAAGCAACGACCCTCGTTGGTCGTTGGTCATTGTGCAACCAACCAGGAAGCACCGATAGGCTGCGTAGAAGACGGACTGCGATGCTATTGCCTGCTGCTGATGCTATCTGTCCGTATTACGGATTCCGGTTCGGTTTCACTGAAATCCCTGCCATCGCCGTTGATAGCGCCTCGCAACCATTGTGTTACGTTTCCTGGCCCTGGAGTGAGTGATAAGCGGCCATTCCCTACGCCTCAATCATCGCTCCCTTAGGGCAGTGTAAGGATCTTGGCAGAAGGGATTGAGAGAGTCCTCGTTGGGCGCCTGTCCAAAAATGAAGTTTCAGCAACATTAAATGTCTGTTAATTTCCGCCTCCCAGATCTATTGTTCCCGCTCAATGCAACGGCATCGGCGGCATTTGCATTCGAGGACGATGCGTTCGCTGATGACAACCGGAATGGTTCGCAACCGTCCGCTCCGGAGCCTCCGGATCGACGAGACAATTCAACCACCGAGGATGATGCAGCGGCGTCCAGCCTTCCAGCGACTAACGAACAGGACGATCCAGGAGGTAGTCGCGATGAGGTGGAACGACTGCTCCACCGTACCAGGCGTACGAAAGACCGAGATTTCGATCCAATCTCTGGCGTGGGACGACGGCAGAAACGATGGTCACCACGAATGGCACACCACCGGTAAGTAAACAAGCGTTCCAGCAACTCTACGATCCTTCAAATGTCGTAGCCCTTTGGCGACTCACTATCCAGGCCCATCACCTAATCGCCTTTGTCTAATACCAGAGGGGAAAGCAAGGGCGAATATCAATCACTTTACCACCACCATCACGACCTGTTGGAGTGTTTGAAGACCCGCGCACAGTCAATCGATGACAGGTTTGAAGCAGCCGCAATGCAACCAGCAGCACTTCACTCAATTAGGGGATGAGTGGGTGTGCGGCAATTCGCCTCAAACTGGATGGAAAATTGAATTTTTCCTCGCCCCTCTGCTCGGTGGCTCGGCTGAGAGGATAAAAGGCCAAAAGCTTTGACGCCTTCCAGGCCAACAGCCGCGAAAAGATGATTTCTGTGAATCATCAATCCGCTTAGCGCGGGTTTCGTGGGGTCCCCGACGTGTGCTAAAGTGAAGAAATTGGATACTTTTCCAATTTGATTTTGTTGAATCGGTGTCAATTGGTTCTTTTATGATCGAACTGTAAGATTGGTCGTTGCATCTTGTGTTCGTTTTTTGATTTAATAGACACTAGAGAGATACATCCTTCATCAGAAGTGTCTAAACATAAATTGAAACACTGTAAACAATCAAAGGGTAACAATTTCGACAACGGAGTGTCTACAGATTTTACACATTTTCCAGATCTCAACAGAATGATAGAGATCTCATCGACAAATGATCCACTTTTTGGAGATGAAAAAAAAATCATTCAATGTCCCAATCTGGCGAGCAACATCTGGCGCAATCATTTATCAAGCAATTATCAGAGAAGAGCTGGGGTGTGACCGAGAAAAGAAGCAAAGAACACCCCAGAAAACGCTTTGATTGATGATGAAAACAGCAAGTTCCACGGGACTCACTCGTCACGTTGGTCGGAAGTTAATAAATGGTTTCACAAGAAAACCAGACACCGCAGCGGTCTGAACGGAGAGGACGAAGCCACTTGGCAGGCGTGATATGCAAAAAAAAAAGTTTACTAATTACACACTTCATATCCTGCTTATCATCAGCGCCATGCTGGTGGTGGCCGTGGGGCTGTTGTCTTAAAAAAAAAACAGAAGTCAAAGGATGTAGTTACTGGAACGCCCGTCTTTAAGGATTCTCATTCATCAACACCTTTGAAACCATAAATAAATCGTTTAAAGCACCACCTGCCACGCGGCCGGGTGACTTGGGCAGTTTCTTCGTTCCTTCCTGCTGTCGTACTGCTCGGCCACCACGGAACCGCAAACCGTACTCGCCGGTATCTGCGCTGATCTGGTATTAAGAGTTACCTTAATTAGCGAGGCCGTGGTTTATGCGTCCGTCCGTCCATCCGCGAACTACAATTGCTCCGTTGTCTCTTCGCCTTCGATCTGCCTTCGCAATCGGTCGGACTGGCCGGCCGGCTGGCGGCTCAGTAGCATTTCAGCATGGCAGGGAAGATGATGCTCTGCTCAGGAAGGAGGGAAAGATGGAAAAGGTCTCAAAATTATGACCAAAATAGGCATAATTAATCATAATGAACTGGCATTACCTTTTCTTCCAGTTCCATTAGCCGGTGTCGTTTCTCGCGCGCTCTCTCTCCCTCTCTCCAGGTATCTGTCTCTGTTATTAAGCTTTATCTGACCGTCAGCTCGGATAGTGTCCCCGAAGCCTTTATCACGAGAAGCTACCAGGAGGAAGAAGCAGCAGGACTCTGGTGCGAGAAGCATTTACCTTCCACATGGTGACCGCTTCTTGCGTCAGAATGAGTGTTGCTTGCACAAGCTCGACTCGAGCGCACGTTCACGGTGTTTGAACATTAATGGAATTATTCCAGCGGAAAAACCACACCCTTCCGGTTGGAGGGGCGGGGACGAGGAGCAGAATGGATTGTGTTTTCCAGTGCTGGCCACTCTTCGGATGGCTAATCCTAGAGAAACGATTAACTATGCTCGCGAGTTTTTTTTTGCGTTTCGTTCCCATGGATACACAGTTGCAACCCTGTCAGTCCATTTGTCGGCTGCTCTAGTAACCTGGTGCTCGCTCTGGTGGACATGATAATCATCATCCAGCATTCAGCATCCAGCATCACATTCCATTTTTGTCAGCTTCGAAACGAGTAGGTTGAGCTGCATAATTAGCGTTTGCATCCGGCTAGCTGGCAAGCATGACCGGAAAGGGTCTACTACTAACCCACGCCCGACACTAACCGCGAACAATTTTGCCTCTTAAATAGCAACAGAAACCACGAAATGCGAGCACCCATCGCCTGACTGACAACTTTCGCGTTCCATTTTCATCCAACACAGGAGCAGCAATGCTATCGTCGACGACAGCCGCCATGAAGGTAACGTGGCGACAGAGCATGGGAAGAACTCCGGCCCGGTACAGTGGCCGGAAACTGGAACGCCGGAAACGGTATCCACGGTTGCATCCGGCTCCACAACGAAGCCGTCGTCGTCGTCGTCGCCGGTGCCGCCACTAGTGTTGACCAACGTGAGCAGTGACTACTCGGAGGATGGCGAGATACCGCTGTGCAATCGGGACTACTTTACGCTGCTGAAGGACAACATGACGCAGATCATTGTGCTGGGCGTGTGTGCGACCGTGTACGCGCTGCTACTGATGTGTCTGTACAAGCAGCGCATCAACGAGATCTATCTGTTCCAGGTGTCGTACGTCATCATGG
>NC_064877.1:5290000-5317500 GCF_943734665.1 Anopheles aquasalis | reverse complement strand
AACCATTCTGTGATCCAAGACTTGCGATTGTCCTGATTATAACTGCTTTTTTCTCTCATTAGTTTGTGGTGAAGATGCTCGTGCAGAGGTGTCCGCGAAATTGTTCCACAGTCTTGCAGGCCACAACGATTACGCACTCGGTCGGCTGAAGGAAGATCTGGAGGATCTACGAGTGCTGAAGC
The DNA here is from genome assembly GCF_943734665.1 of Anopheles aquasalis. NCBI lineage: Eukaryota > Metazoa > Arthropoda > Insecta > Diptera > Culicidae > Anopheles > Anopheles aquasalis. Next base: position 5,317,318 of record NC_064877.1, on the reverse strand, counting down.
GAGAAACACCATCGAAAGAGGAAGAAAAAGCGCTGCCTACCTTCACTGGCGAAGCAGCTAACAGTGAACTGACGGGTGCTTCGTCGAAAATCAAGCTCGTAGGATCGAAGGATGACTCGCGAGGACGGTACATCGCTGCGGCGGAAGACATTCCTCCTGGTGAACCGATTCTGGCGGAACCAGCCATCGCAGCCTGCTTGTATCCCAAATTCTTTGGTTCGCATTGCAACGCTTGCTTCAATAGGTAGCCGTCGCTTGATCCAAGCAATCCAAGCATCACAATTAATTCGTTCCTCTGTTTCACCGACAGATTGGTCGCTCCCGTGGCCTGCCCTGATTGCTGTGGAGTAGCTTTCTGCTCGGTGGCTTGCCGTGATAGTGCCTGCGCATCGTATCATCGATTTGAATGCCAGTATCTCGATCTGATGATCGGTTCCGGCATGTCGATCTTGTGCCATTTGGCACTCCGTATCGTCCTTGCGTCCGGAACGCCACAGGCAGCGATCGAGAAAGGGAAAGCCCTGCTGGAGCACCTCTGTGCCCACTCGCAGCTGCGTGAGGCTGAGGATCACTTCAAGCGCACACTAATGACCACATTTCTGTTGAGCATCCTGCAGAAGGTGGAGTTTTTCGGTCGCCGAACGACGGAATCACCGGAACCGAATGATCTGGAGCTGCAGGTCGGAACGATCATTCTCGGTCTTTTGCAAACGCTTCAGTTTAATGCGCATGAAATCTACGAAACACGCATTACGGGAGAGCATCGGGTTGATTCGGCTAAGGTACAGTACCTTGGTGTCGGTATCTATCGTACCGCGTCCATGTTCAATCACGAGTGTTACCCAGGGGTGTCAAGAACGTTCCTTGGAACGTCCATCATCTTCCACACCAGCCGCCCCATTCGCTGTGGAGCCGTTGTACCGGAGAACTACGGTCCGCACTTCCTGCGCCAAACGAAACCGATGAGACAGCGTAATCTCCGGTCGCGGTACTGGTTCAAGTGTGACTGTCGTACGTGCGCGGAAGATTGGCCACTGCTAGAACGACTCATCGATGAACCACGTTTGCTGTGCCCATCGGAGGGTTGTGAGAATGTTTTGGCCTTCCCGACGAAGCCATCGAAACGCAGCATCAAATGTAACAAATGCAAGAAGCAGGTCAACCTAGAACCAAGCATGAAAATGGTCGATGCGAGTGAGCAACTGTATGCGTCCGCCGCAGAGATGATCACGGTATGTGTTTAAGCTCTAGCCTAATAGCTACTTTATTTTTGGAACCTCACGACCATGTCGTATCCCTGTACCTGTCTTATCCCTACCGGAAAAGGAATCAAACCGCCTTGTTAAACACTAATATCTCCGTTTGCTTTCGTTCCATTTAGAATGAGCGTATCGACGAGGCGATCGAACTGTTGACGAATGGGCTCAAGATGTTTGCGCAGGTGGCCGTCCCACCGCACAAACCGACGCACATCGCCGAGGAATCGTTGAGAGTTTGCTTCGCTGACAAGGCCACTACTAATCGCTACTGATCGGAGGCAACCTGTCCTTGGCTTACATTCTAGCACCACGATAGCGATGCAATAAAGTTGGCATAATATCACCGGACCACGAAAGGGCCGTTTCCGGTCTTTTGAACACCGAAAACCTACGCAGCATCACCGTTGTTGGCTGTTACCGTTTGGAAATGCCGCTTGGATAGCGTGATCTTTCAAATCACCGTCGATCAGCGTTGTGCTCGGTGGTTTATCGATCGGTGCACTCTCGTCCAGTGTTCGCCCTCGCAATGAAAAGTGAATCGCACTAAAAAGAGGTAAGCGATACATTAACACACCTCAGTCCGGGTGTCCGTTCTGTCTTGGGTACACTTACAGCGCTATGAAGAAAACCACCATCTGGGTACCCATCGTGAGCAGAAAAACCGCTTGCGGGTACGTGTTGATCGAGGAATTGTACACCTGCGTGTAGAGCACACCGCTAAACAGCGGCACCGCGTTATCGAACACGGACAGGAAGGAGAAAATGATTCCCCGCTCCGTGTTTGGCACCATTTTCGATATCATCGAGCGCAGGACGGGTGCCACCACGGGACCGACACTGGAAATCGTGGCCCCTATGTACAGCACCCAGCCAACCTGAGCAAAAATGTACACAAAACGAGCACTGGCATGTGCGAGGGCACCAATCATGATGATGATCGTATCCTTAAGGCCCAGCACACGCGTAAAGAACGGTACACCGAGGAACATCATCACAACATAGGCCGCCGATTGGTACGTCTTGAAGTAGCTATACAGATCCGTATCCCAGTTGAAGCGCAGCTGAGTGTACAGGTACATTTTCGGTTTCTCATCCCGCTGGAACGTGTAGAACGACATGGCCACCATGAGCAGATACAGATAGGTGCGTCGATGCAGTGTGCGCTTCTTCACGAACGTTTGCACCGAACGAACAATGTGCTGACGGTCGAAGAAATCGAGTGGCATCCGATACCACGGGAGTTCACGGATAGAACACTGCCGTTCGGTGGTTCGTGATTTCAGGAACAGCACGGAGTAGATGATTGAGCAGGCAAGCAGCGAGGCATTAATAGCGAACATGATCGTGTACGATTTGCCGGTGTGGTTGAAGATCACATTACCGAGTGCTACACCGATTGGCATCGTGCTAAGGTAAGTTGCATCCAGAATCGTTATACGCAGCGTGCGCTCCTCCACCGTCGTGATATCGGAGATGTAAGCGAAACAGCTTGCAAAGATCGCTATATCGGCACCGGTCAGCACACTGGGCAGTGTCGCCGTGTAGATAATATACTCGACGGGCCACGTGGGCATCCGCGTGTTCACCACTATCATGACCGAGTAGAACAGCTTCCCGATCAGTCCGAGCACCAGCGGAAGCTTGCGGCCTCTCCGATCCGACCAAGCACCGAGAAACATGGCCAGAAAGATGGGCACCACGTACATGGCGATGTTGTTCCACTGATGAAAGGTGGACGTCGTAACCTGGACCTCCTTCTTGATGTCCTGGTACTGCTCAATGTTGAGACAGACTTCATGCGAGTACCCATGATCGACCGTGCAGGCTTTGTACAGGAAGAACGCTTGCTCCACGACCGAGGTTAGCATGAATGCCATCATATACAGGAACATCGTTGGTTCAACGGAAATCTTGCGATACCATGGCACTCGTTGTGACGCCACCGTCGTAACGCTATCCGGTAAACTCCTATCATCACCGTCCGGCAGTCCCGTTGGCTTCTGTGGTAACTGTGGCGTCGTGGTGCTGGACCTGCTGCTACCGCTAGCACGCTAAAATCACACAAAGGTGTTAAATAGCGCTTAGACTGGCGCGTCAGCAGCGAATTGCCTTACCTCAGCACTTTCTTCCGACGATCGCATCGTCGTCGGGCTACGAAGGCAGCTGGAGAACGGTTCGCAATCGACTGAATGGCCGCGTGAATCGCATTCCTTCCCAAAGTGATGCGTTGCTATTCACGGTTGATTAGCCTACAGTCTCACAGACAAACACGCGCTTCCAGCAGACCAATCTACGGCTGATAGAGCCCCTCTACACTCGGCGGAGATAACAAGCTATCGCGGGTAAGATGAGCGAGATGCTGGGGTGCGCTGCTTGACGATTGGCTCCCGTCCAGACACTCCAGGCCTCTGGACACCTCTCTGCCCTTCGGTGTAATTGAAGCTATTAAGCATACGGTCAGCTGGACCCCAAACGCATCCATTGATTCCGTGGCATGTTGTGAGCGTTGATTCGATCTCGCGATAGGAGAGTGCCAATACAAATTTATCGCTGGAACGCCGGTGGTTTGCTGATAAGAGAGAAAGAATAATATTATTCCAAAATTATCAGCTGCTGGAAAGCGAAAGCGATTTATTTCAACTCATTTATTGAAGGATATTAGGCTTTCACAGCACAGACGATTTTCAAGGATAACGATCCCAACTTGGAAATTTTAACTCCACAAAAATGTTTTTTTGCCGGCAAAAAGAAAAATATGGATTTTCTAAACAAAACAAATCGTGCGCATCACGTGCGAGCTGTCAAACCGGGATCATCAGGATCTGCGTACATCATTAAAAATCATCAACCAAGGCTGTTGCTTCCCACGACCGAGTCCAGACACGCTGCTAATCGGTGAAATAATCTAATTTACGCTATCTCGAGTGGCGCGCTTCAGACAATAATTCAGCTACTTTGTTGCCGCTTATCGGAGACGAGAGCAATAATGAAGAGTGTCCGTAGATAGTAAAATCAGAGACCGGCAATGACGAGCACGTTTTTATTGCCCTAGCGTCCAAGATAATCGCTGGAGGCGTGAAATGCACTTTCCTGCATCTTGATATAGTCTATTTTTACGCGTTATGAGCTTTGTTTCACTGAAGGAACTCTCTGGAAAAATATTTTTTGGGAAAAATGCTTACCAAGCAGCGATTTTCGACAGACGTAATTTTTTCACTGGCACGTTTCGTAATAGCCGCACCGTAATAGACGCCGTTGGCATGGTAACTGGCCACGCACACTGAATGCGTTTGCAGCAACAACGCAGGAACCCGGGGCCAACCACATTTTATCGAAAAACTAACAAAAGACTTCAACTTAAGTTAAATCGACTAGATAATCCTCTCAAAAAGGGTTAAATGATCAGTTGAACTTTAAAACAATGACAATAAGGTTTTGTTAAAAAGGTTTATAAGGAATTGATCGAAGAAATATTCTTTTTCATAAATCTTTCGCATCCAGTGTGCCCGATAGGATTTTTGCCGCATTTTTAGACACACCCAACTCCGGGCGAAGTTAGAAACGTCAACATTGAATTTTGATTCCATGCAATACAGATAACTTGCACGCACTTTTTTAGAACATCTTGCATACAAATCATTCGAATCGGTCGTCAACCTTTCCGTCGATTATTTCATCTTATTAGTGGGCAAGGTTCATTCAGGTACAAAAATGCCTCAATTTTAGCGATTTTTTGTAAAGAAGCCATGCTGCTTATTTTTCTCGAAAGAATGGCATATTCAACTGCGTTTTTTCAAGACTATTTGGTTCTATTTTGGGGAAGATTTGATAACAACATCCTCCATGGTATCAAGCTGGGCAGTCGTGTCTTCGAAAAGATACTTTTCCGGTGCCCATCATCATGGGTCATCAGAAATATACAAATCAATATTCGTTTGATAGATTATAAGTTTATCCAGGTAGCCCCGTCGAGGTTTTGTTGAATTTCCTATTTTTCGATTTTGGGCAGATTTTTGAAGTTGAAAAATTGATCACACTGTGAAAAAACCGGGTTCGTCGCTTAAATGAGGCTCGAAGTCGAAGTCTTTTGAATGACGATTTGTTTGTAGAAAACTACCTATCTACCTATGCATGTTTTGCAAATGCCACCATAAAACAGTACATTTGGTCGTTTTTTGGGGCCGATTTGATAAAAACATTCTCCAAAAATGATAAAATTTAATGAAACGATGAAGCTGGAACCTTCATAGCATCACTAACCTGTTAAAAAAAGGAATCTTAGTTGACTGAAGATGAAGACATTATAGACGATGATTTCGATAGATGATTGGGATGACAAATTTAACAATCGTTGCAAACACTGATCTCAGATCAGTTGTAACGGGCTTTTGTCTGACCACATGGACACGGAGATGGCACAATATGGATCATAAATCATCTACCGCGTACGCAGGGGCCGCTACGCAGGGGCATGTTGTAAGATCTGCACCTGAACCTGAACCCGTACTCTTATCCCGTTGATCCGTAATGTTCGGTCATGTTCGGTGATGTTTGCGAGTAGCTCGAAGGCGCCCTAACGCTAATTCACCCTATCTCATTAATGCCTATACTTTCGCCCTTGACCAACATTCCCCCGACGGTGTTGTGCGACCTTTTTCCATTCTTCCCCGCCGCCGCCGGGGAACCTTCATCATTTGTCATGTATCTGGCACAGGAGAGGTTGCTGAAAATCCCAATGGAATGAAAAACTCGACGTGAGTTTTGCTTTTCTTTTACCGTCCCATCGGAACCAACCGCGTTCGGGAAGATGATTCTCATTGCGACGACGTAACGACGAGGTATGAGCGCTCGCTTGTAATGAGTGCTTCCCGCTGCGTCTGGAAGGGATAATCAACATCCGATTGCCGTACCGTGCCGTGCTGCTGGGCCGGCCTTGGCACAACTGTGAACATACGCGGCCATCATCTGTAATTATCTTCTGGAAGCAGCGCACCTGTAGGCTCAAGTGCGCAACCTGCTGGAGAGCCCTCGCTGGCCGATTATCCAATGTTTCTGCTCACAAGAATCATTGGGCAAGCTAGGGCACAATGACTGAGCGCAGGGCCCGGGAGGGGGGGGGGGGACTTTGGTTATTATGCTCGATGCTGGCACCCTAAAAGGCCCTCTCAGTCAGCGAGGCCCAAATTCCTGATTCTCCTTCCCCTTTTTCCTGATTCTGCTTCTTTTGCTGCTACTCCTCGATGACGATGACTGAAGGGGTCTATCAAATCGGGAACAGTTATCGCGCACTTGAGCTCGAGCTCGAGCGGGTTGAGGCCTTAAGATGCACTCTTTGGGGAGAGCCAGCACGGACCTAATTGATTGCCGGACTGAGAGCAGATGTGTATGGAGATGACCGTGGTCAGGGTCCGGGTCCGAGTGCCGCAGATGAGCCACTTCACCATTTTATTAATCCTCTTCTCGGCGTCCCTCACTGCACTCCGAAGGTTCTGTTCCAGCTGTTCCGAATCCCAACAGCCCAGACGCGCCAAAAAGGAGGTCCAAGCTCTTCACAGCCATCAAACCACATTAACCTACTTCCTGCCCTCTGCTGCTGCACTCGAAAACCATTATCTCCTACACCATTTGAATGTTGGCCAAACGTTTGTTGGACTGTTCCCCCTCCGGGCATTGGACTCATCTTCTGGGGCTGCACTGATCCATCTTGGCGCCACGTTCAAATCACATTCGCCCCTTATCAGATGCTGATGACCTCACGAGACTGGCCACCGGATTGCATTTTCGATTGCCACGCGAACGCGAATGAACCATGCATTCCCCATTGGCGCTAACCCAAATCTGGTGCGGTCTTTGTTTGGCAAATGAGCATCTCATCCCGGCAGGTGGCGTCTTTCTTCTTGCTGCCTAGCTAGGTGGTACAAGCGCTCGTAACAAACCGAGCGGCTGAACCCAATGTCTTCATTAGTGGAGGGAGCTTTCGCAAAACATAATTGGTTGGTAGGCAAATGGCACCGACATCCACTACCATCCAGCTGGCTGCGCGACCGAATCCAGGTGACATTGAAACGATTACCAGCTTCCTCTCCCGGTTCACTGGACCATTAGTCCCTGCCTGCCTACCAGCGCGGCGTCTTAATTATTTCCCTATCACGAGAGGTCCCGCGGTGCAGTAGTGCAGTGCACTAGTTTCCTTGCGCTGGTGGTCACACCGGTGCACCGCTGGGTCGCATGCGCATCGACACCGAACATGAAACACTCCCACGGTGTGCTGCAGCAGCTTCCTCCATTGTTTCCACGCGTTTTCGCTTACACGCCGCCTCAACCGATGGTCCCTGCCGGAGGAATCACATCACGAAACCTGTGTTGGCGGTCATGTTAACAGCTGTCTTGGTCTTGGACATTCAATGGACTACCGATGTGGAGTGATCCGAGAGTGGTAGACATTTCGAGAGCTAAACAACAACGCATCCATTTTGTTTTCGGTAACTTTTTTTCGGGGAAAGAAGATCTAGTGTGCCTCGAAAGGCTAAGATGATCTAGAAGGCCGTGGTTCTCAACCTCACCTCACCTGGATTGACATTTTGACAGCGCCTAACTGCGCGCGGACGCCTCTTAACCTCAAACCCAATTCCGCAACGCGCTTGTCACCGTTTCCGCTTCGGAAGGCGACGTGGGAAACGTGGCGGACGACGACGGAGCACACACATGGTTGGCAGGTTAATTTACATTCTCGCAGTCGGTGTTCCACGGATTTTCCTTTTCATTTGAAGTCCCCTTTTCGGAGTGATTTTCATGCAAATTTGCTTCTTTTCTTTAGCTTCCGTCTTCTCAAGGCGGTTGCTGGTGCTGCTTCGGTGACATGCTTTCTTATCATAACTTTGGCCACCGTAAAAAAAAACATGAAAACCAAAATTAGCGCCAACCCCCCCCCCCCCCCCCCCCGGTTCATGCCGCTGATACAGGTTACTTCCCACACAAATAGCTGGATTCGCACGATTGAGGCCAGCGAAGGGGCATCTCACGCGGTGGCACGTGCTCGATACGAGCGAAGCTTCACTTTTCCTGTTTTCCACCAAAACCAAACCGAAGGTTCATCGACCGACCTGTGCGCCGCGATCCGGCGATAAGCGGTTACCAGTTTCCGGTTAGTCACGGTTGCCAGCCTGCGGAACCTGTTCATCGCCGGTAGTAGAAGGGAACCCCTCCTTTTCAATGTCAACCCATCGATGGCGTTTGCGATTTTCTACTTTTTGCTGGCTCTGGGCTGGGCGGTTTCAGAGAAACCAGAACCGACCACGTCACGGCGGACGTCGAAATCGGGCCAAACCCGCGGCCCCGGCAGGTACCGGACCTAGGGATGCTGGGCCAATTGCCATCCATCGCTCCGTGCTTGTGGCCATCGAGCGCTCTGTCCTGTGCCAGGTTAAAATTAAAATCAATGACATGCAATCTAGCAGGCTGGCTGGCTGGCTGGCTCAGGTCGCCACCGACACCGCCATCTTCCTGGGCGATAACAAGGACGCCTACAACGTCGCCACCACCGCGATCAGCGATTGCGACAATTTATTGTGATAATTAAGGAATTAAAGTCCCTCCGTGCGAGCATCGACTTGTGCGCAGACCCACCCTCGCGGGCTTTCACTCTCTCTCTCTCTCCCTCGACGTTCACAACTAATGGTGCGACCAGAACCGACCACCGATCGCGCTCTCGCAGCGTAACGGTGTCGATATGTACGCCGCCGTTTGCGGGGGGCAGGAAGATAGCGCCATCGCTACAGCCACAGCCCCCCCCCCCCCCCCCCCCGGCATAAGGCTGCATGCCCATGCCAATGCCAATTGCGCCAATTGAAGTGAAAAGCGATCGTTCGGATTCAGATTTACAGAGACCGCAATGTGGGCGATAAAAAGTAAAGTGAAACGAGTCCTTCTCAGACTCCGTGATGTGGGAGAGGCCGTGGAAATGTGGGTTTTCGGGGTGAAAACATACTGATAACCGGACGGGTGGGCGACCAGGCGGCAGGGTAACGTGACAGTTTCGATTACTTTCTCCATCAAGCATCAGCTTTAATTCGAAGAGACAAATTGTGGTGTAGTGGGGCACACGGTGGCGGTGGTGGTGGTGGTGGTGAGCAATTGCTGTGTGAAGTGATTTGTTGAAACACTTATCTGGAGCATGCAAGAGGTGTGAGAGCGTGCACTGGAAAGAACATCAGATTCGACGAGGTGGAGCATCGATCAGGCGTGTCCGATGCAATATCAATTGCATAGAACTGTGGTGACTTGTTGATGTTGGAAGTTGTTGAAAGTACTCCTTCCCATTATAGTTTTGTGAAATGTTCTGTGTCGTAAAGATAATCAAGAAATCAAATCAAGTTAACTAGCATTAATAGTTAATGCTTTTTCCATGACCTCAATTACATCATTTGATGCCTTAAAATGCGTACGATTTGTTGACCATATGGGTCAAAAATGGAACAGGATATACCCCGAGAACTTCACTAAAAATACGCTTGATCTAATCCATTTTTGAAATATTATTGTATAAGTGATTGGAGAATTTTCTGTCCAAACAGCCCGGAAAAATCCTCAAAATTCACGAGATTGAAGAATTTGCCTAGAAATATCTAGTAACCCTTTTAGAAACTTCACATCTTAATCATAGTTGGCTGACTGTTTCATTTTCTTGGAGCATTGACAGGACAGTGCAATGACAGGTTCGTTCTCTTCCTAAAACCAATATCCTTCAATAGCCACTGCAATTTACTTCTCTTATCTGAACTGAGATCTGCATTTGAGTTATAAGGCTACCGAACGCCGGCTTTCTCTTTCGCTGCCGGGCTGCCATCGATCGATAAGAACGCCCTAACGATATTACTCGAAATCATGGGCATCTGTCGGATCTGTCGCGACAGGGCCCTCCCCGCAATAAGCGTTCTCACACCTTCCATCTCACGGAAACGGAACATTTCAATTTACCTCACTCGACACCTGCTCACCGAGTGCCCACTGTAATTCCGTCATCCCGTGCGCGCCCGGAACCCATTCGGAACTGACAAACTAACCGGCTGGCTGGTTGGCTGACTGACTGACTGACTGACTGTTGGCTGCCTGTTGGCTGCCATCAATTTAGCCATCGATCGAAAGCGATCCAATCGAAGTGTGGTAGCCAGCATCACCCACCCGCAGCTCTGCTGAAGGGCTTCCGAAAACGAAACGGCAGCACCAATCCCGCGCCCGCACACCAGACCACAATTGGGTCTAACCGTAATACGGTAACTGACACCGGGCGTGCGCACACCAGCATCCAGACCTTGGCGTCGCTCACCTAAATCCGTATCACGGCGGCCACATTATCGTTACCGAGGAAACGAAACGTCTCCAACTCGCGCCAGGGGCCCTCTTCACCGTCGAGTGTCGTCAGGAATTACGACCTAAAATTAACCGATCCAACGGAGGCGTTCGCCGTCCCGGGGCTGACGGAGAAAAAAGAGGGCGGATTTACGATGAGTTCGTCCGAGGAAATTACCGGTTGCCACCCAGCTCAGCTCAACAGCTGATCGTGCAGGCGCACGCTCCCTGAACGGTATAGATCGTACATAAAGATCTTCTTCAGCGCGCCTGCTAGCTGGTGGCTCACCCCCCCGGGGTGTGAAGCTTCCCACAAACCATCAGATGGTCTTCAAATGGCGCGATCTTCGCGAAAGGAGCACCCCTTGATAGTGGCATGATTTTATCAACGCGAAACCGCGATGCACCGAACGGTCGGTCGATGCGCTGGGCTCCAATCCATCATCCATCATCCATAGCGAGGCCATCCTCTGCCTACATTAACCTCTCCTCCTCTCCTGGTGGCGCTAGACGCCGCTGAACCGCTCATTACGCGGTGCCGGGACCTCGCGCTGGCTTAAAAAGGTCGTGCCCCCGTCGGTATTAAGCGAGCGAGCGGCGAGTGTACGCTCGTCGATCCTTCGATTTCACTTTTCTTCGAGGCGCCACTTGGCGGTCAGGATGCTTTCGCGGCCGAGCAATCACACACCTCAAAACCACAAACACTCGACAGCCGGACGGTATGACCCTTTCTGAGGGCATGCTTCGGCATGTTTTTTGTTTTGAAATTTTTCTTCCTCAAATCGTCAAAGGCTCATTGTCGGACCGTTCAGGTGATTACCGGAGCTGAGATCGCTTGCGGTGTTTTGCTGCGAATTCTGCGCAACGCCATCCTCGCTCAATCACCGGCTGATGGGAGTGGACCGAAAGTTTTGTCCACTTGTCTACACACGCGCGCTGATTGCGGGCGCACGAAGCAGGAACTAGTAGGACTCGAGTACTCGGTATCCAATCCAACAAGCATCGCGTCGAGAAGCGGTATCAGCGGTGCGAGAGATGGCTATCGATACGTTCAATTTTCTGGCATGATGAAGCACAAAGCCATCCGCCGAAGATCGCGTGGATCTTGCGCCGATGGAGACAAGATGATTACTGTAAACGAGAAGACGAGTTTTTGGTCGCACACATGGTCGCAGCCTCCGAAAAGTCCATCAGCAAACAATGGCGCAGAGAGAGAGAGAGAGAGAGGAGCTGTTCCTTGATCTGGAAGAAGAAGAGCAAAAACTCATTGATCAATTCGTTGCGCCAGTCGCCAGAATGTGTCTAGACGGTTAGAACGCTTAGAACAGAATCAGCAGGGGGTCAGTATACGAAACCGTTTCCTCTCAATGCTCGCTCTTCAAGCACGCGCAGCCACCGACCAAAAGTGCAGTTAGTCGCCGACGGGAAGAGCCTCAGGCTGGCTGGCATGCTGGTTACCACGTCGTCGTCGTCGCTACCGGAAGAATACCGTAGCGTGAGCGTGCGCGCTCGCGGTTACAGCTTCTGTTCTGTGGCGTCTCGCTCGATTATGAGGTCTTCATGCGATGATGATGATGATGATCGCCGGCGAACCTAATTAGTTGCGATGTCCAACGACGGCAGCACGAGGGTTTTTTGGTGGTTTCAAGACGAGAAGTAAAAAAAAACAAGTTCCAAAGAAGTTGTGTAGAACACTTGTGCGCCCTGATCGGTGCAAACAGATTAACTGAAACTAAACGGAGAGTTAATTAATCGAACAGTTTTAACGTGCGATATGTGATCTACTACTTCGTTCGATGGTTCTCACCAACGCTTCCCACTCGCCAAAGGCATGATACCGATCGGGATGCAACGGAAATGTAGTCAACCTACCGAGCTGTGTGATCTCACGGAACGCACAACGAATGCTCTTGATCTCTCCCTTTCCTCAAACTCTTCGAATGATTCTCGAACGAGCTTTCGGTGCGTTGGGCGCAGCCATGGTGTGGGGATGTGGCCTTAATTCTCACCTCTTCTCCACGGCTAATCGCCAATCGCGACTCCCGGGCCCCGTGGTCCGCTAGGTAGGTGCACGGAGCGCCATGCCGCGCATTTACCGTAAGGCACACATTACATTCCTCGTCGGTCACCCCCCGTGCAGTGGCCAGCAGCAGCAGCCGCATCATCATCATCATCATCATTCGATTTCCGTTGCCGTTGAAGTGCGCTCAAGCTGGAGTGTGTTCAGGCTGCATTTCGTTCCGGAATGGTATTCACAAAACGGACATCTGCGCATAAAACGCAGATTAATCGATGGAATTCAATTCGTTTAAAGGTACCACCCCGGTTACCGGTTTTTCTCTCGCTCGTACGCGTATTCAAAAGACATCACCAGAAGTGACGAACCCCGCGAAGCGTTGTGTTTGTTGAATGGCGTTAGAAATGCCACGGTTCAACGGATTAGATTCAATCCTGTGACCTGGGGCCCCGTTTGGTTCATTGTTTCTCGTGCGCCCTTAATCTCCCGATCATTACGCACCCTCTCTAACTAACCTGTCGATGATCGTACGGCATCGTGGCATGCGCCCGCGATGGTGGCTGCTTAGCATAAATGTCATGCGCGGCGCTGGCTTGCTGCGATTGTCACCCTTTTCCCTTTTTGGCCAGCAGCCAGCTCGGTGGTTAGAAATGAAAACGAAATTCGGTTTCCATGGAGATTTAAATCTGACAATGGCACCGGTCATGTCGCCGGTCGCCATCGTCGTGCGTGGGAAACTTTACTTTCTACCCTCCTCGTTCCTGGACCCGGTCCCGGGTGGTGGTGGTTTTCATCAAAAAAATTTCATCTTCATCCCGTCACGATGAAACCATGCGACAAATTCGCAGCAGCAGCGAGTTGGCGAGTTGCATGATGAATTTGAGAACGGATGACCGTCCGTCCGTCCGCCCGGTTGCTCATATTCCAATGAAAAAGTCATGCTTTTGTGCTGCTAATTTGCTGAAACAAATAATTATGATAATCCATCAGTGGTGTACCCTTAAAACTGCGAAACTTCTCACGCAAAATTACTTTGCATATTTAAACCACTGAGAGAGGAAGAGGAGATGCATCTTGCCATTCACTTGGAGCCCGCCACCGCCGCCGGGAGGTCTGGATGACATTTCCAGCAGGTAAAAGTGTCGCTGGCTGCCAAAGATGCCCATAAATTATCTGGATTAATGGATGGTGGCTAATGTTTTTACTTCACGAAAATAATTAGTCAAAGCCCTGAAGCTGCTCATTCGAGATCCGAGAGTTCCGATCGCTCTCAAGTAAAGCGCACAATTATCAGTTTAACAACTCCACTCCCACAAGCAATACCGACCGTCCTTAGTCACTGCTTCCGCAATTCCATCGTCTACTCATAATGTGAGAACCGATACCGCGTCCGCTGTTGCGGAAATTGAAAAATGATCTCTTATGGTGGTCCCAGAGTCGCTAAACGCCCTAAACTGGAGCATGAGAATGTGAACGATTCGCTTGTGTGGTCCATAAAATGTGACTCCCGAATGGGCTCATTCCAAACAGATTTTTGGGCCGGCTGTTTGATATTCATTATCAGCCCGTCAGCACGATGATGCTGGGGTTTTGCTTTTGGGAAACGCAAACACCAGAAGAGGAAATGGCTCATCAAAAACCGATCTGACCGATGTTGTCAAAAAAAAAAAATGGGAGACCGAGCTTAAACGATCGATGGTAGGGCCTTTCGCTGGCCGTCTCTTCTCTGAGGTCACGAAAATGGCCCTCCACTGCACATCCGCTATCATCCGGAAACGGGCAAATGTTAGGATTTTATGACGCTTTTGCGGGACGTGCACTAATCGATGTCACTGTGTCACTGCCATGGACCATGATGCACCGAGATAGGTTTGTTTCCCTTTTCGCCACAAAAGATCTCTAGGGACATTAAAAATGAATTCATCCATTTGACCATGAAAATGCCATTTGGCGATTTGTCAAAATTTTTCGCTTTCCATTAGTCCGTGAGGCTGCGACGTGGAGGTCCAGTCCAGGGATTGGACTACAAAATCGCAAATCGACCTCCATTCGCCATTCCACGCGGTCACGGTCGCGGTCGTGTATTGAAATGTTAACAAACACGAAACATTGCCTGCAGAGCCCGTTCATCAGATCAGATCCAGGGGATCACGAAACGAAACGAATGATCTGGGAAAAGCGAAAGCGAATCAACGGAAACCTACCGCGTGTGCTGTACTGCGGCTGGCTTCCCAGTAGGAAAGGACAGAAAGCCTCCCTTGGATCGGAGGGAAAATCATATTTCACACCTTGGCGGCGTGAAATTGAATGCCAAAATGTCAGTCAGCAGGCCACCCGGATCCAGCCCGTCGGATTTCCATGCCCCGCAGCAACAACACCGACACGTGATCGTGATCCGCGCCCTCCGCGGATCGAATTTGGATCGCGATTTCATAGCTGCTGCTGCTGGAGGGAGAAACGTGCGCCGCGTGCGCTAAACGCACATCGAAACACCTTCTCTTCCTCCTCTTCGCCGCCTAAAACCATAATTCGCACCTCTCTTCACATTAATAATATCGTCCGACGATCCGGATGGCCAGAGACGGCGCCACCGTAGTCTGGTAGTGGCACGATTTTCTTTGCTTGTGCTTGTGCGCAGCATAAACTTGCCCGCCACAGTACGAACAGAGTGGCACAGTACGGAAACAGCCCGAAACTGGATAATTATATGCACTTTGCACGCGTTTGTGATTGCGAATAAAACGGGGCTCCATCGGTTAAAACCGATTGGTGACTTCATTTCTCATCGAACCCCAGCGGTGCAGTCGGCGGAGTGACCAGATAAGCTAGGTCCGGTGAAGATAATTGGCTTCTTGCACAACGATGGCGACACATGTTGTTCCAGGAGTCGGTGGAAGGAAAAATCAGGATAAACTTGAAACCGTTGCCCTCGGAGAACCGGATCCGGACACACACGCGGCAAACGACAGTCCCAAACGAGCCCGAGATTCATTTTATTGACCGGGAAAAAGGTGCGACCACAAGCGATCAGCGTCACCACCACCACGAACCCAGCGGCCATGGGATTCGCCGTGTTGTCGCTTGCTAGGAACACGACCCTCACGACATTCGATCGTGGGCCGGCCGAACCGGTCGATTGCCAAAGATTCCTCTCCGGGCCCGGGGGGCATGCGCATGCAAGAGTCCCAGTTTTAATGGGCTTCAATTAGATCTGGACCAACGTCGGGGACAGAGCGCTGGCCTAGAAGACGTCCATACGAACCCAGAGAAAGTGGTTCCTTGACACCGAGATTAGGGCAGTAGGTTTAAGGTCTCATCGGGGCGCATGGCGACGATCGATCGCCCGTCTTTTGGTCGCACATAATGTGGTGTCATCGGTGGAAATCGATTTTCCGCAGGCCAACCTAGAGCCCATCCAATTCAATACGTAAACAAACAAAACATACGTCCCCATACCCCAGGGCCAGATTGTGTAGCTGTCCCCCGTCGATTTGCGACACCGGAAGCTGCATTAACCACGAAATCGAAACCATTTGCTGCGATGAGGGGGGTGCTTGGTGTCGGTAGCAGCTCGACTCTGTCTGCTAATTTTCCACTTCACTGCCAATGAGATGAGGTTGTGGTTCTGATCGTTTTCCTCCTCCGATTGCACCCACGGGAGACCGACCGGATGGACACCGGAGTCTCACCGGTGGGACGCAGGTGAAAAACGATGCCATTTAACAGCATCCACAGCAAGTCGTCTCCCTCGGGAAAACCTTGATGGCAGTGCTAGTGGTGTGGAGCTGATTTTGATTCTCATGTGGAGTATCACAGGAGGGTATTTTTTTTAATGGCGCTTGCAGCAGAACGCTAGAATTGTAGACAGAGTTCCTGATAGTATTTTAACGAATTACAAAAAAAAATAAATATAAACAACTTAGAAATTCATAAGACTAACAGATGAAGGAGGTTTTTTAATAACTATTCATGTTTTTACAAAAAAAAGTAGAAAAAAATACCTAAAATGGTCAAATTGAATTAACTCAAGTGACAAAAATATGAAATCAGGAATCAATTATTTGTTTCTATTAGTTAGATAATATTATACTTGATATCATAAACACGATCATGCTTGGCCTTATTAAAAAGAAATTGGCCTTTTGGGAAACACATTTCTCTTCTATAGAAACCGATCGAATGGTTTCCATTATTGCCGAGACAATAACAAAACAAAAGTAATCCTACAACAACGGATAGTCAATCTTATGACCTCTCCCGGTAACACATCTACTGATGGCTGGAGCATGAGCATAAAATCGAAAGCATAACACAACCGTGTCCTCTCACGCACAACAATAACCGCACATCGCGGCTAATCAACACTCCGGTGGTTGCTGCTTGCACTTTTCATCGTCATGTCTCTGGGGCCATGTTGGAGGGCGTGGCGTTCAGGTGTACTGTTAAGCTGAACAGTGAGCTGCTACTGTAACCCAAATCCCAGGATTATTAGGACCATAGATGTTTCACCATAGAGTCATAATAATGCTCCAACAAGCTCGACGAAAGCGAAAAACGGTGGCGTCGCTTCAGAACGCGCCAGAGACAATTGACACAAAGGGTGAAAAGTCATTTTTATTTTTATCTGAATTGTTTTCGATGGCGTTTTTTATGTGCCACGACAGCAATGCCATCTTTATGGAGCGGCAACAAACCAAAAGGCCATATTAATCAATGTGTTACAGACGAAATGATTCTCGGGCGGCAGCAGGTTGCAGCTGCAATCTGGCGCCCTAGTGGGAGAGAGAGAGAACCCCTCCCAACATTGCCACACAATGGGCGGATAATGGTGTAGTAGCGAGCAGAAACTCGTTTAACCTTCTTCATGCGCGATCAAAGAGCGCTATCGAGCTGGTGGCCAGCGCCAGAAACCGGACGGAAGCGGAAACGATGACGAGACCAATTTTCCACAAACGCCCTTTGCTCCACTAACCAGATCGGACAGGCCGGCGACTTGGACTTGGTCTCCAAGCCTTCCCAAGCGGCGGTACAGTTTGATTTTGCAGTGCAAATGGCTTTCGAATAGATAGCAACAGCAGGAGAGGCAAAGGAAGAGCAAATACGTTCACGTACAATCGCTAACAGGCATGTCATTTCCTTTTGGACCCAAGCAAGAAAGAAAGAAAGAACGAAACACGAAGGAAACAAGAAATAAAATGGAAACACAACCTTTCAAGCGCATGAGCGTCGTCACATCGTCGCTAAAGGAACCGGTGCCCATCATGACGCTCTCGCATGCGGAAATAGCTCTTTAGTTGTGGCGGCGTTTTTGCGCGACGCGAGCCCACGCTGATCTCTGTCTGAGCTGATCAAGAGGTCATACGTCAGGTCCCGTTCCCGGTGCGCGTGCAGATCTGCTAGATCGCGCGGCCATCGCGTGAACTTCTGCGTGTAGCTTGTAATTGCGCTTCCCTTCCAACGGTGTCCAGGATGCTACCTTCCGGGCCACAGCGCGCCTTCGGCCGGCTGCACCGCCAAAGGTTAATCGATTGGGGCAATAGATTTGCGAAATCTGGGTCCACGATTCCACGGCGAGCGATCGAGGCCGGTAAGTCTTTCGAACTCGATTTCGTTTGATCGACACCTTGGTCAGCCACCAGACCGAGCAGCAGCAGCAGCAGGTACGGCTAATCGGAACCGGAGATGGGTTCGCAATTTCATGAAACCGAACGCGCACGGATCGTGGCCCCCCCGGGGGGGGGGGGGGGGGGGGGGGGACGGCGGTGCGATTTGGTGGAATCACACGAAAGACCCTCTCTGCCTCTCAAACGGCCACCAAATCGATCATCATCGATTGTTTGGTTGGGCGAGCGAGCTATCAGGGCCAACTGACCGGAGCTCCAATTTTGCCCCCCTCCCCCCTTATTGGAAGGAAAGTGAAGGAAGAAAACGCAAATTACGCCGCGAAAGGTACAAAAAACGAAACAAAATCGGAGGCCCACGTCCACGCGCCGAAAAAGGCAAATGTTTACTTACCATTTCGCCGCCCCGAAGGTGAAAGGTTAGTCGAGGAACCGGGTAGCCGCGTGGTCGTGTCATTGTGAGATTTTTGGGGTGTTTTCGCTCGAAAGTTTGCTTCTTAATAATTTGAGCTGCCACGCGTAGTAGGTCATTGTTTTCACTTTGGTTTAGAAAAAAAAACATTTGCAGATAAGTGCTCTTTGCGTTGATTATTCGGAATTGAAACGTATTTCCAGTGCAAACGGTTGATTGCTGATCAATCTTTGGAGTACTTAAGTTTTAAGTTGGAGTTTTTAATATATTCAGGCCCTTGAGTCGCTTCTTAAAATTCGAGTTCCCTTTTCGCGAACACTTTCTTCATGGTGTCGAAAACATCTTTAGGATTTAGTTGTAGAACCCTAGAAACTATGGGTTGTCAACTAATTTGAACTCCTATCATGGAACAAACAATAGATACTCCGCACTATCTAGCCTATTCAATACAAACAGGTGCCACTATTTTGATTCAACTTTTAATCCAAACTCCAAGCAACATAACCTACATTGGCCACGAAACTAGAAAAGTCTTCTAATCCTCTGCCATCCAATCCACATCGACGTGCATACTTGGATCAAATCGAAAATGACGAATTGTGACCCATTTTACGTCAATGTCACAGTCTGTCAACTGACAGCGACGACGACGGCGGCTACTGCGATCCGGAGTACGAAGAGGAGGCAGAGCTGAAACACAGCACAGCTTCTTCCCTTTCGATACCACAAACACCGCCGCGTCATGCATCGACGCCTTTTGAGGTTTCGAGACTTCTCGACTAACCTTAAAAATGTAATACTTTTCCCCATCACCACCACCACCACCAATGGCACAAGGTGCAGCAAACCGAACCGTGTCTGGCCTCTCCGAGGGTTGGGGATTACCCAACGAAAGTGTCCCCCAACCGGTGACAGCTCCTCCAACGGAGAAAACCAAAGAAACCACGCGTAAAAACACGCATTCCGCCCCAGCAGAAATGATAGATTTTGATTTGGATAACCGGGAATGGGTCACATTTGCAAAAGAGCATAATGGAGTCGGTCGGAATGGAAATCGAATTGACAAAAGACCACGGCGCACCACCGAGGACGAGCCGGCTTTTCATTCGCGATGAGCCCACAAAAGTGATTTCCACCGATTTAGCGACGTTTCGCTTTCAATGAAGGTGCCCTAGGTGGACAAATTGGTCTTTTCCCTTTCACATAATTTGGCTATCGTTCGTATATATAAAAGCTAAACCTTCTCCTCCCCATTAATCGACCGCACAGACGCTTGCTTGCCTTCGATGATTGACATTGACCAATTTGGTTCGCCCTCCGCGCTGGAGCATTCATTGAGTTACCGAAAAATCTAATTTCTGTTTGGCGTGGCGAAAGTGCATTCAAAGTGTGGTGTCCTCGGCGTGCGTAGTGGCACGTGGCCAACGCACAGCAATTTGCCATTGCTACTGCTTCCAGCTCCCGGATGCCATGAACCGTGATCCGAGTACAATGATCGAGTTAAATTGCCCGTTTCAACGATGTCACCGTAGAACCACAAGCGGTTCGGCCGGGAAGACCTACCGCAAATCGCCACTTTCTCGGCGACATTTCTTATTGACGACGCCCTCAGCGGTCTATTACTTCTTTTGCCAGCTTGGGCTATTGTATGAGGTGTCCACGTTTTGGTGGTCGAGACTGATCATTTCAATTATTGTTAGCAGAATTGTGACGTGAGGACACATTTTTGGTGAAGGAATTCAACGAAGAAGCAAGTAAATGACATGAATGTCCATTTTGACCCATTTCTTCCCTGCGCATCCATTTATCGAATCCCATCTAGGAGCTGCCAATCTCGTGCATGGAATCTGAAAGCCTTCAATGTTGCATTTGTACCTTCGCCAATTAATATTTGACCTCGGTATATGCGCCAGCAGTCACAACAGCGCACGTAGCTCGCTCGCTGTGAAAGTTCATCTCGAATGCTAATGATCGATGAAACCAACCGACCGCGCGACCCGAAACCAAATTACCTGTCGTACCGGGATCACCGGCCGCCGCACTGGAGCGGCATGCCTGTCCGGGGCTGCAGTCTCAAAGTGCCGTACCGATCTTGCGAGCGAGGCGGCGATCATCATCGTGCTGTTAGTGGCCATGCACCGTAGGGGCCAGTACGCAGCAGCAGCAGCAACAACAACATACGGAATCGCGGAACGGAAATGACATTTTTGAGCCTGGCTCCCCTCTCGGTGCCTGACAGGTCGCGATGGGCGATGGGAAATGGAAAGCCACGAACGAGATGAGAATCACGATGCCGCCGCCCTGCACGCACCGGCTTGACTCCCTTCTTGCTGGCTCAGGTGTCCTTTGGATGCATACTGGGCCTTGGCTGGGGCACGTCAACGAGTGAAGGGAGATTAGAAGAGGGCTCAATTAAAGCGGAAGGGAGCGAGCATTCGCACAGAGGGCCCTCTTGGCGCATCGATAAGTATCGTGCCTCTCGTAAGCTCGAGCCGAAGTGAGAAAGCTGGATAAAGGGCGGGGGCTTTAAACTGTCTCTATGCATCGCTCGTCTGATAAATCTCGACAACTTTTCTCATAAACCACGTGATGGTGTGGTGCAGTGCGGTGTATGTGCTGGATACCACGCTGGTTTTGGAGATGGAAAGGAAAGTATCCCTTTCAATCACGGCTCGTCTAGCGGTTGATCATATCACAGAGCATATCACTTCTTGAAGGGAACGGATTTGACTTCGATTCCATCGACACTAGATGAGTTGTTCAATCATGCGATCCAACCATACGTTGATCAATATTATTCCTACTGTTTAAGGTCAACAGGTACTAGTTGGAGACCCCAAATTCTAGATACTAGCACCTAGCTTAGCGATCCATTCATATCAGTGTCAGGTATTCTTGTATCCGATCCGATCGACCGTAATACGATCATCGTTCGATCATAATACTCCAAAATCGAATCTCATCTCAGACCATTCGAGTGCCGGTGCTGCAACAAGAAGCTCTCCAAGAAGCTTTGAAGAGCGGAATAGCTGAAAAAAAAACACGGAAGGCATCCGATAAACTCCATGACCGTGGTCAATTTCCGATTCCGTGATGTACTACTCCGACGATGAAGAAACCGCTTGTTGGCTCCTTACTCACTCACCGCGGGCCTGTTTCCGTTAGACAAGTGGACCGATTGGAAAATGATGGACAATCGATTAAGCTATCGACGAGCAGCGGGTGAGCAGCGGAGGGGGAGAGAGGAGTGCACATCATCTCATAATCGTTTGCAGAGGCGTGATGATGAGCAATATCATGATGAAGTCGATGCCAAATTTGGAATGAGTTGCCGAAACCGTTTTCCAGTTATGATTCTGACCAAACTCCACCCAGCACGAGCCATGGGATCGGCCGATCTAGAGTAGTAGGCCGAGGTGCAAAGGGCTCTACGATGGAGAATGAGTAAAGGCACCATCCACGGTCACTTTGAGCTGTCAGATCGTTTGCTACAATTTGTTTAACATCACATTTCTTGTAGAAATTCTTATTTTCTTGGGAATCCTCCTCGTTTAAACGATTCGACGAAAGGAAACAAACCAATCGAAAGCGAAATCCTCTCCGCTTTGTTGAAGGTTCGCTCTGACGCTCTGGGCAGGATGTGACAATGCCCTATAGGGTAGCACGGAAGCGTGAAACACCTTTCCGGGAGATAATCATTTCGCTTTCAGTAGCCGGACCGATCCGGACTACCGGACTAGCTCCCGTTTCGTGTGGTCCATTCAGCTGCGACCGCTACACCGGATCGGCTGAACGGATTAAGGTCGGATTGGTTGGCAACCGTAAAATCGTTTGGCACGAACCTTGGCTCGAGTCGAACGGCCGTCCGCTGTGTAGGTTGGTGCGCGTTTGCGCGTCCGATTAACTCGTTAGCCAACCGTCTAGTCCGCCACCAGTGCTCGTGTCAGTTGGTTTAAAACATTCCAAGTATTTTGCTACAAATGGGATTGGGACCTTTGGTCAAGTTCAGACTTCAGGGACAAAATACTGCCCCCCCGGGGGGGAATTGACCGTTTAAATGGTCCAGCACTGGTCAGGATGCCCTTCACAGAAGGTGGCGCCGAGGCCATTCACTTGGTGCAGTGTGGTGACCATAGGTCACCTTGCCCTGAAAGCCTTTGGTTTCCTCCGGCTGTCTCGAGGACAAATTGCTCTTCAGCATTAATCGTTCGTTTTCACTTCTCCGAGGACCATTTAGAGAACGTTCGGTTCCTAATGGATGATTAGAGGGATATTAGACCGCACCGCACTCAACCACCTTGCACCACCAGTGTGCAGTGTGCCTTTTGCCAATTATCTAAAATACTTCCCCACCATCATCATCATTTACCGACCAGTTACCGGACCGATTGAGTGGCCGATCGCAACGCAACGAATACGATTGCTGCTCAGCATCATCAGCGCTGCCAGTGACCGAAATGCGCGCTCCTAGGAAGCACGATTAATTAAAAAAAAACGCAACAATACCATCCTCGAACCATTACAATCTTCCCGCGTAGTGTCCAAAAATGTGGCTGCCTTGGTGGGGTGCTTTCTTTGCTTTCGAAGGGACCAGGCAGAAGGTTTCCCTTTTTCGAGACTTGTTCGAGGAACAATTATGCGTTTGAAGGGCTCTCAAAAGCCGGTGAGTGCGTTGCCACCCAACCCTTGCCCTTCCAAGGGGGGGGGGGGGGGGGGTGCTCCTCAAAAGGGTGCATATAAAGTTGGGGAAGGTTGCCCCTAAATCACGGTTTTTGTTATTTCCTTCCGCAAATGCTCGAACCCAACCGCAGCGGCCAGGCCATCAACGCCAACGCACAGAGAGTATGATGCTGCGCAAGCCAAAGTACCCCCGGGGGGTGGAGGGTTATGCTACACTCTTTAATGACAAAACAAACAATTCCGACAGAAACAAGGCACGAGATGCCAACCGTGGTATGCAGAAGGAGCAGCCGGCAGAGAGGGTGGAACGGGGCCACCGCTCGAGCACAAACGGAAGTACCGACTGCAACACAAAACCACAAAGCGTTTTCACACTTTCTCTTCACCGAGTTGGCTCGGGAGTTTTTTTTTTACTTACTTTTTGGGACAGAGGCCAGCGCGTGCCTGATGAGATGCTGCTCTGATGTTGCGAAGAACAACCTCACCCCCCCCAACCGTGAGCCACTGACACTGAAGTCGCGTTCTTCTGGAGACAGTTCAGTGAAATTCAACCGGACAAGTCGTTGTCTCTGCTTCGCCGCACATTTTCCCTGCTTCTCTTATCTATTCCCGACGATCCCGGGGGGATGAAAAACAACAAAAAACATTCCAAAAGAACCCCTCGATAAGCGCACCACGAAGATGACAAAACCGTTTCCCATCTCCGGAGCTTTTCCTTCGATTTCGCTCCGTTCCCACCACCGTGGTCGTCGCTCCTGGAGTTTCTGGGGTTTTAACCAAGCACCAGTTTTCGCATTCCACGCCACGGCTGGAAGCTCATCAGCCAGTCAGTCAGTCAGTGGTTGATGATGGCGTGGACCACTTCTCGCCTTTGCCGCGACGCCGGATAAGCTCAATGCGTCTTGTTTCGGTGGCCACACATTTCCATACAATCGAGCACTTCTATCGACACTTTATGATGATTCGGACACAAAGCCGGAGAAGGGCAGCGGAGGGAGCTGAAAGAAAATCCCTGAAAGAAACCCCTGGCTACCTGCTGGTGGTGAGAGTGCGGGTGTTTAAAATATTCGGAATGAAATTGTAAAAAACTTCTCCGCATCGCAAAACGTGTAACATCCTACCCGCCGAACACGCGGAAGCAACATTTTAACGGTGAAAGCACGGGTGCCAACTGCTGGGATGCTCCGAATCTGTGTTCTGATCTAATAGCTGCTGTTGTTGATGATGTTGGGGCTCTCTAGAACAGTTTTATTTGTTTTCTGTCTCCGCATACCAGCAATTAGAACAACTGGACATAAACACGGTAATAGAGCGGCTGGCGGGCGTAAACGAACTCATTGAGATGAATTGTTTGCGATAAAATGGTGTAAACCATTAGCAACATCAACAGCAGCAGCAGCAACAGCATCATTCACGATCATTTCATCGTCATAGAACTTTCGCACAGTAAAAACCATTAACAGTTCCATAAATTATTTTCAAGATATGATACGGAATACAAAAAACAATCGTCTCCGGAACGCTTGTGCATCACCGGAAGATCCGGATCCGGATCGTGAAGCGCACAACGTCCCAATGGACTCTGTTGTGATGCAAATTTTGACACAGTCAGAAGCAGGTTAATAATGCACTTCACCGCATTCAATGCCTATCCCGACCTACCCCTCCATTGTAGCCACCAAAAAGACTCGCAAAAGGAATTCGCACTCCAATCGCCCAATGAAGATGCCCGCCCCATAAGTACCATTCGCATAAGCAGCAGAAGCCGTGAGCTTCAATGCTTCAATCCTCTTCGTCGATCATACTTCGATAGGAGTGTACACCAAGAGAGCATAGGTAGCATAAGAAAGCAGATGAATTATGTGGTGCGAGCGAGTACGCTGAGAGCAACGCACGAGAGCGATCACCCTACAGTTCCAGCATCCATCGAGCATCGAGCTCTACGATGAACGTCTGAGCACGATCAGCAGATGCAGTAGCACAGCATAGCCTACTCTACTCCACAACGGCAACAGGTGGGATAGAGAAAGGAGACTCCGATGCGAAGTGAAGCTACGTAGCGATCGGGACCGTACGGGACGCGAAAAAAGAAAGATCTTTCTTCGCATGATCACGAATCGCTGCATCTCGCTTCCCGCTTTGAGTCACTGGGCCCTGATGATAGAGAAACAAATCATTCGTTTGCTGTCTCATCTTCCCTTCGTCGATCTCGCCTAGCATTTCCACGATCATTGCTCTTTTGCTCTCTTCGGCTGCGAATCGTTCGAATGATCGCTCGCTCGCTCAGCTGGTGAACGGCGAGTAACAGTTTTTCATTCATACCAGAGACCGCAGATCGCATCGCTCATTTTCCACCCCTTCCCCAACCCCTAAAGACCACTAAACCACCCCGCCATTTCTCTCAACGTTCATTCGACGTTCATTCGCGATCATCGCCCAGTGGGCAACCCCGTTAGCTCCCCATTTCTCCACCGTGTCTAGCCCTCTCTCTCTCTCACTCGCTCCCAACTCTTTCTCTGCGTCTGTCGATCCCTTTCTTTCTATGCTCCAAGCGGGGAAAGATCAACAGCATGGAGCTAGGCGCCACCAACACTACCACACAGACGCTGTTGCTGCTGTTGCTACTGCTGGACGAGCATCATCATCAAAGCACTACCATCATCATCATCGTCATGATCATGCTATTGATGATCGCGGCTGGGCCACCGGAATGGGCCGGTGAGTGCGAGTGTTGAAGTAACGGAGCAAAATGCTGGCGCGGATCCCGCGAGAAAACCTGGAATGGTTAACCGCGGATCTACCGGGCATTCAGTTTTCCAGCTGTCGTTGGCCCGAGTGCACGTGCGCGCCGTCGTTCGCTTCCGACTTCCGACAGTCCCCTCGACAGCCCAACTCGAGCCAGCCAGCCAGTTAGCCAGCTAGCCAGCCAGATCATTTCCCATCAGACTTCAGCATAAGTTTCGCGATCGTCGCACTGGAGTCGTCGCGGTTGTGGTTCGTCTGTCGTCGCGGTTTGTTGTAGGATATCTTGGGGGTGTTTCTGGATTTCCAGCAAATTTTTTGTTGGATATTTTTATGGAAATTTCTCAAAAAGGCTGAAACAAGTGACTAAAGTGTGTCTAAAGTGTGAACAACCTCGATCGCAGTGCAACAGTGCATTCCGAGTGTTTTTTTTCTATTTATTCTAACCTCCCAGTGGTTTCGTGCTAATAACAAAAACCCATTCAAGTGAAAAACGCATCCCGCTCTTGTGTGAATCATCGCTCTGAATAACAATTAATAGTAAACCAGCATAATCAGCATCAGCTGCAGGAGCGTTGGCGCACTGGCAGCATAAATGATAAATTGATCTGTTCCATCTTACTTGAAGGACGCAAAACGTGAAAGGTAAGTGGCACCACCCTGCAGCACACCCATCGCCGCGTCGAGAAGAGTTCAAGAAAACGAGAGAACCAAGTGACTCCATTAATGTCAAGCGACGAACACTCCTCCAGCCCCCCGACTAGAACGAACCGAAGAGCGCAAATAGTGTGGCTTCGACTTCAAATTAGCTCAACCTAGCTAATCAATGCGAACCATCTTAATTGATCATTAAAACGACCATTGTGCAGTGATGGGTTCGCGTAGATAAAATCCACATTACCTTCTGCTGCAGCAACCCTTCTAAAGCCCTTCGAGCTCCGTGTATTCACCGCAGAACAACGAACAAGAACAGTTCACAGTTCGTAGGTGTTTTCGGGGGAACGCCAATCCATAACTTTTTCCAATTGAATTTTAAGTACCGCAGTTAAGGTTTATAATCCTTCGTGCGTTCGTGCGACTGATGCCCGTAATCGAGACATGTGTTCATCCGTTTAAGTATCGGAGCTTGAAAAAAACTCAACCATCCGTGTCTCGCCGAGACGATGACGACGATCATAAACCATTCAAACGAAACATGTCAATAAAGCTCCAAAGAGGGGGATTCGCTCTCACACGAAA
>NC_064877.1:5282500-5285000 GCF_943734665.1 Anopheles aquasalis | reverse complement strand
ACAGAAGCCTTCGTGCCACTCGCAAGACGCAATCGAAAACCGCTTCAGGGCACCGATTGATCGGTGCTGTGTGAGTGTGATTCGATCTCCGCCTTCCAATAATCGAAACGGCCCTATTTATGGCCTCAATCAACACGCAACTCCTCGTGGTTGGCGCCTGCAGACAGAAGGTGATCGTTCTGGACGCCTTGACACCTGGCTCAATTTGTTTTATCCAACCGCACCGCCTGCCCCTGGAATTCCCGGGCGGTTAACAACCAAACCGTCGAAACCGAATGCCATGAGACGATACGGCACTAAGGACGCGGCCTAAAGTGGTGAAGAGGCTATTAACAGCTCACCGGAATAGCCTCCGGTGAGAAGGGGAAGGCCCATAAATAAATTGATGCCACACGCTACCGTCAGACCGTTAAACGATTGGATTGGATCGTCCTCTCTCGGCTGCCGATCGGACGCTCCAAACCGGTGTGCCGTAAAACTGTCCACGGTTAATAGCTTTCGGGCCTCAGTCGACCTATGCCGACTTTTGATGCTACCTCGTGAATGTGATTTGGAGGGAACAGTAAAAGATATGATTTGTTACATCGCGCATGTGTGAGCGTGTGTTGTTTAAAAGAATGCACCTCAAACAATATTAAAACCTTTCTTTTGGGGAGCAGACATTGCCTGGATCTGGTGAAAGGAAGCCAGCTGAGAAGTTTGTCGTTTTGTTTAAATCATCAAAACAGATCATCGCGCTTCACCTGTCTTGCGCCATGATCTGTTTCGCACATTATTGTCGTATTTGATCTACTTTACGTCTCCGGTTACCATTCACTTGTGGAAATGATTCGATTTCAGTTCGTTTTAGGAAAGAATCACAGATGTTAATGCGGTCCAATAAATTGTTCACAGTTGCACAGCTTTCCTGCAATTTGTCATCTCACTTCTTTTAGAATTAACGTAGATATCATCGCTACATGTCAGCCCAAGCATATCGCGACCATCTGTAATGTTTTAAGAATATTTTATGGAGTGGGTCGTCGTGGGCCATTTTCATCACCACTTGGTCATTAAATAAACCAACCTCTAGAAGCAAAAACTCACCAGAAAAACGCTTTCCAAGCGTTCCGCAACACATTCCAAGCACACACTAATGAGTGCCATGTTCCTGGATGTTTGCAAAAAATGACAAAAAACAAACCCATAAGCACCGGTAAGGATGGCCCGCGAAGGAGCAAAAAACACCCTCTCCAAAGGTGTATTTATGCCAAGAGGTGTCTCGTTCTTGGCCGCGGATTTGCTTTTCCAGCATCGCCCAAGCGGGAGGTTTTCATTTGAATACGCCATGAAGCCATCGACCTACACTCACCGGCGAGGGAGGGTGCGCACACAAAAACGAGGGAAATCAATTCGTTCCGAGCGAGATGCTTCCTCCAACAGCCGGGAGCCCAGCCTGTACCCGCGGTACGCATTACAGCGCTCGCGAGCAAATTGGAACCTCGGTGCCTTCGGTGGCACACAGAACGTCTTCTGCGTCTTTTGCGATCGTGATCGACACACACTGGTAGCACCCCCCCCCCCCCCCCCCCCTGAGCTCCGTGTGGAGCATGACAAGTCAATTAAGTAACTAGAGTACGCAAATGGAGCTCCGGGAACCTGGGGAGTCTCGCCATCACAACGCAATCGCAACGCACTGTGTGCATGGACTGCGATTTGATTCACCTACGTACGGATCTATCCAGCAGCAGACGAGCAGCCTTGACTGTTACCAATTGCATTGCAACGCCAGCACACCGTCAACTGGGTCGTGCCAAGAGCAGGGTCCCTCACCGATCCCGGTGTCATCACGGAGTTCGCTCCAGATTGAAATTCCGGTTTTGGGCTGCATTCCAACCGCCGCCGGTCCACCGCCAAATGGGGCCAACCGCTCGGGTACCGCGGGTGTAGCTAAATGAAACAAACAAACTGAGACATTCTAATCATCATTTCGAGCAGCAAATGGCTCATAAATGACGCCCCAGAACGGGCGGAAAAAATACTCTCATCATGCGCCTCAACGCCCTCGGTCTCAATCTCGGCCTGGCGGTCCCACGTTTGAGATCTAAATTAAAACATAAACCCGCTCGTTCCCTCTCTGTTTCCCTCATTGCGTTATCGTAATGGCATCGATAAATGACTCGTTATTGTAGCTGAGATACCCATCCATCCCACCCACAAACTCCCCTTTTGGGCTAGATTGGTCTCGATCGATAAGATCATGTCGAAGGTTGTGGGGGTTTGTGTTCGTCAGCCCAAAAGCTGTTGGTAACTGGAGCGCCTTAAATCGAATCGAATCTAACCTAAACAACAGCCATTATCATCACCATCATCATCATCATCACCGCCGTCATGTTTTTGGGTAAAAGACCAACAACCTAACCTGTAATTTTGTCTCTCCATTTCTCTTCTCCCACCGTTTCAGATCGCGTGTGCTTAAGCCATTACTGACACTCGCCAGGGCTTTCGGTGGGCAATGTGG
>NC_064877.1:5262500-5270000 GCF_943734665.1 Anopheles aquasalis | reverse complement strand
CTCGAGAACATTCGGTTTTTCGTACACGCCTTCCGCTTCATTATGTTTCATGATTCCAATTGAATTCGAAATACACAAACACAAAATTACACACCAATCACTTTACAGTCAAAACGTTCACTACCATCGGGAACGAGAACTGAACTGAAACTCACGAAATCGTTGAAGAACGAAAATGATTTCTATGTTTACTGTGATTGAGCATTTGTTCGTCATGGTTCCCCGCCTACTTTATCGGCAAAAATATTACTTCAGCGAATATTTTGAATCGAAACTCTTTAAAGGAACTAGTTGAGCACTAGAGGGAAAATATGTGAATTGGAAAAAATAATCTTGATAAAAAACCATTTAAAAATCTACTCAACACCTCGCAATAGGAGGATCTCATTTATATTCAAGTGATATACCGAATCGATACACCCGAACTGATACCAACGATGGTCCGACTTGCGGAACTAAGATCAATAGATTTACGATCGAAAGTGATAAAGCGAAAACGTGGAAAGTGTTTAGCATACAGTACGCCAACATTAGCATAGAGCGCCAACTTTCGTTGGAATTCAAAAAAAGCAGCAAAAAAAACGGCGAACCCGCCCTCCCGTATAGCACCTCAGCCAGCCAGATGGGTCGAACTGGGGGACGGCACAAAAAATAAAGGCTTCCCCAAGACCAGCCAGCAAAAAAGCGATAAATCTTCGTTCGAATTCGAACCAAAACGGCCAGCTCACGGCCCACGCGGTGTTGAAGATTCACGTCGCGATCGTGCGCTGGCTCTCTGGTTGCAGGTCACTCCGCAGGTGCCAAACAGGTTTCGCGAGGCGGCAGGTGGGAAAATCAATCGAAGAGTTATGTGCCAGCCACATTACCCTCCCCGTAGGTGGCGCCTTCTGTACTTGCTCTCACTTTCGTTTCACTGGCGAGGTTATTGTTTTTTTCCACTATGCCTGACCCGAGAAACAGAGGAAGGATTTTTCCACATTTTTTTTTCGAACATTAAAGCAAATGTCCCAGGTGTCAAAATGGCCCGCTCGTCGATCATGAATACGCATGATTGATTGACGAGCGAGACGCGGAGTTCATAAGGCGGAACGGACCTCACCCCCGGGCGAGGTCACCGCGAAATGGCGAGAAACTCCATAATGGTTCGCCGTCGACGTCTTATCGACTGTGGCATGCAGATCGCACTAGGGATGATTGCAAGAAAGTAAGCGAAAAGTAATTACACCGGCAGGAATTTCACTTTCAGGACAGGACGGCCTATGACCGTGACCATCATTCGTACGACTTCAAGACGACTTTTCTGACCAGATTGCTTTCTCACAGCATTTCGCTACCAAATCTATCGTTGTCTGGATGTTTGAACCCTGCTCGCTCGCGCTTACTTTTCAGTTGATTATCTCATTACCATAATAACATCATCATTAATGATTATTCCAACGTTAACTGCCTCGAGGCAGACTGTGCGAACTGAAATTTGATTATCTGTGCAAATCAGATGCTCATCAAGCTGAATCAAACACTTCACCACGTTGGACATCCCAAAAAAAGGGGGATTTCCATAGTAAGAAGATCGTTTTCCACGCTCCACGGTGGTAAATCCACTGGAACGTAGCATAAATTTTATTCCGAGGCTCTTCACCCAATGTGGTTTACTAGGCCACATGCTGGGTGCATTCTTGAAGCACGCATCCGAATGTATGCTAAAGCTTGACCCATAGACGCCGCGACCTCTAGATGCGTCTACTCACGGGAAGAGGGTTTTCCCATTTATCTAGGTGAAAAGCGATGAGTGGCTTCACGTCCGTTCCTTCAGGGAAAGCGCTACTCAAAGCCCTTGAAATGACAAATGAAAATGGCCCCTAAGGATGTTTATGATTGAATGTTATAAACACAACACAAACAGCTAGTTTCTGGGATGCCGAAGGGTCCTTCAACGATGTACCATGTCCAGCTTCAACCTTGTCCAGGAATGCAGAGCATCCGTAGCTGGAAGAGCAAACAGAGCCACCAGCCAGCTGCTGCTGCCATACACCATCAACAGCAACAGCTGCTAGACACACCTTAGATCGAGAGATCCTCCTGCGTAAGGGTGAGATTTCGAGGGCTCCTCCGCCCCCGGTTCCACCCACTCCCTGTGGCAACCCCCCCCCCCCCCCCTTCGAGTTGAGGGGCGCTTCTTGATTGATTGTATGACTGTGGGCGATTATCATTAAATTTTCTGCCGTCAATGCCGCCGCTGGTGCCTGGTGTGTCTCGATTGGCGCCGAAAGATGACTGCGGTTGCTTGTGCTGCTCATGCTGCTGCTTCTGCCATCGGCATCGCATTCGAGCGTACGCACGTTGCCCTCCCCTCATTCCGTTAGACCGTTTGGAGGGCCATCCCGGGGGACTTGAATGAGCGCACGAGCCCATCACCAACTGCAGCACCTCCGAGGGAGACGATCTATTGGCGCTTCTCGCCATTCCCGCCTTCCCAATGGACGGGTGGATGGATGGATCGCGCCCCTACTTTCGCCAGGGCCGGCCGCGCATTGCGTTGCGTGCGTGGTCGTCGTCGCCGTCGTACTCCTCGAGACGGTACTCGACTCCAACTGGCCAGCCGTTGAGTACTGTTAGTTTTATTGTTAAACCGGACCAACAGCAGCCAGTGGACGCATGGACGCTGCATGTCGACGCACCTCGACCGCAGAGGCGCAGAAAACAAAGCATAAAGCGAGCATCTGTATGCGAACGATAGCTCGGCGGCTTGCGGTGCGCTGCCCAGTGCAGCCCTTTTGCAGCAACGGGAACGGGGGGAAAAAAACCGCACCAAGGAGAAGTGCGAGAGATAGATGGGAGGGGATTTCCGCTGGACTGGGAATGGGTTTTAATGAAATTTATCTATTAACAAGCTATAATTCTGTTAGCCACGGGCTCGGCCACGGAGAATTGGTAGGTTCTGCATCACAAACGCACGGGCTTAGGGGCGATGCAATCGTCGATATTGGGCAATGTTTGTTTTTTATCTCTCTCTGGTCCATTCTCCATTCTCTTCTCCAACTCTTTCTCTTTTGGTGCTGACTCCAACGCACTACGATCATTAATCATTAAGGTCCCCAGGAACCCAGACAGCGAAGACAAGAAAATCTAGTTCCCGATGAGCATCATCTTGAACCGATGCGTGTCGTCGTTTGTACGATTTTTTTTCCTTCATTCGAAAAAGAAAAAGTTGGGCTAGGTAAGAGGTTGGCCATTCTGGGCACCCCGTTTTTTTTTGCCAACAAATTATGTGGCGCAAGTGACTCTAGTCCTCTGCAGGCACTCTCCAGTCTGTTACTGCCTTAATTGTAATTGTAAAAAAGGCCCCAAAATGCGCCCTGGGGGGGGAGACCACAACCAAAATGATACCGAGAAGAGCCGCTAAGCTCCGTTCCGTTCCCTGAAGGCTTCACTGGATGGGTTTTGATGGTAATTGACTTCAATCCATCGAGCCCATCGAGGTTATTGAAGGCCCCGAGATGATGAGATCATTAGCACCTTTCTCCCATTTTTGCCCCATCCCTCTTTTACTCGTGCTCGCCTTGCCTTTTTATGATTTGATTTTCGACGACTTTGGCTGCATTTCACCACCGAAGGCAAGCGTCCGAAAGATGGCGGAGAGAATGGAGCCCACTAACCGGAAGGGGCCAGCATAAACCACCACCATCAGCACCTCCAGCAACAGCAGCAGCATAAGTGATTCCGTGGCCTCGATGCACGGAAAGGCAGCCGAAGCACAGAGCTCCGTTAAGGGGACAAGACTGGCCCTGGAGCGGCCAACTCGGCGCCCAAATCGCTGCTGCCAACGCTCGATGATGGAATTAAGAAATAAAAAATGGCACAAACCTGGTTCCTCCAGAAGCTCAGTGGCCTAGTGAGAGAGAGAGAGAGCGAGAGGGGTCTGCACTAACGAGGAAGGTTAACTGTTGGCGCCTCGTTCGCCAGCTAAATCATAACGATCGTTCGCTTCGGCCCCAAAAATGGGGGGAAAATGTGACGATCTATTTTCGGGACCGGTGCATTCCGAGGTCGATGGTGTCGATGGATGGGCTAAATTATCACAGGGTTAGGAAACGATGGTTTAATGATCGTTAAACGGGCGGAAATCGTGGATCGTAACTTCGATCGTAGGTCGATAGGTTGTTCATCGATCGCAGAAAGGACTGAGAAGATGAAGAGAAGGTTTTGGATCAAATAGTGCATGATCTTCTTCAGTAACTACATCCTTTTGAATAGGGTTATAATACATTTCGAACTGTGATGGAGCATTATAAGTTTTGTTTCATAAAAAGAATCAAGAATCAATCATCCTACAGCATTCTTTATACTAAGATTAAACTTAAAATGATTTAATGCCAAAAGAGCAATATAGGTAATATAAAGTGGATTTGATAGAACATTCCATGTTAGGCAAATAGATCAATTTTAATTTTGTTACGTTAAGCTAAACATTGCTAAGCATTGAATAAATTCCTTTAACATACAAACATTCAGGAATACATTTTAAAGGCACGGATGGTACAAGAGTGCAAATGGAATTCCTGTTAACCATAAGCTATCAAATGAGTAAGACTCTTTCATTAATGGATGCACCTAATTCACCTTGATCAACGGTTCGGTGCATAACCCACAAAGAAATGCCATGTGCAGACCATAGCCAGTCTTCTACGCACATCAATGAACCGACTTCCCGATTATCGAAAGCAATCTGAACGATAAAAACGATCTTTAAACAAATTAATGTGTATAGCACGAAACGTAAGCCTTCCATCATCACCATCACCGGTCTCCATGAACTAGAGCTAGATTAACAAGCAGACTGATCCCCGACTAGTGGAATGGTCTCCTACCCCTACTGGGATCTAAGCCCGTCTGGCCGTCCTGTCGGCCTGTTCTATTATTACACATCAATAACCTGGACTACCTTTTTAACTGTAAACGGTGTAAACGATCGGAAAAGAAGGGCCACTTCCACTTTTCCTTTTGCGCGCTGTGCGATCATCACAACTCCCGCACAACACTCTCCAAAGCTAATCCCCATCATCATCATCACCACCGGTGCCGTGTATGTGTGCTTATGTTTTATTTTTATTATTTCCCTTTGCAGGTAAGCCAATTCAACGAAAGCAAAACCGACGACCACTGAACTAGGATGAGTTGGCTGGCTCGCCAAGCCAGGAAGCGTATCGGCAAGAGCGGCCACCCCTTTGAGTGGCCGGCTCGGTAAGTGACGTGCTATCGCCGGGTAGCCGAAGAGCGGGGGGAATGTTCTAACACGATCCGTCCGTCCGTCCAAACCGTCATTAGCGAAGCGCATAAAGACCACACATTTATCTCCGTCGGTTTCTCTAACGGTCGGTGGCGCACGTACGTGCGTGCGTCCTATGCTCACGGACTCATTTAGATTCCTCGGTTAAGATGCATAATTAAAGTGCAAACTCTCCATGAAAGGGATGCTAAATTGTTTCCCCTCTCGGGCACTCTAGTTCCCAACCTCCCGATCCTGGACTCCAGTACACCCACGAACCCGGACCCGGGGACAGCATTCAATTCCAGCAAGCAATCCGCAATGGAATTAAAAGTGAGAAAGTCCCCTCGGAAGGTTGTGCGCGGTTGTGGGTAGCGCCAGGAAGTCACAGAAGCCAACACGGCAGCCGGCGATCATTTGGCATCGTCGTGCACGGCGGACGAATCCGGAGGCGTACATCTCGTGAGGCGATCGTTAAGCGGTTGTGACGGAGTTTTAATTAATCCCTTACCCCAAAACCTCCTTCTTCGTTCGCCCACGTGCACGCACCACACAATCGTGGAAATTAAAGCAATTGAAATCATCCCCACAGCGAGACCAACTAATAAGGTTTCCGCCCTTAACCGGAGGTATATCCCTTTCGCTGAGTACGAAATGAGAGACAAGGTTCCCGGTAATAAGGTCGCATCGGACGAGTGTCCGGTAGTGCACTCGTGGTATTCGAGATTTGTTCGAGGCCTCGCTTCGAGGCACGATTGTGAATCAATCTTTCAATGCGTGTATGGTCAATGCGCTGGTTTACGAAACATACGCGCCGTAATGCGCGGTACACGGTGATTGGTTTAAATTTTAACCGAGATTTCACTTTCTCAACTATGTGCTCAAACCCACTACAAAGTGGTCCGTGGTAGTACTTCGCTCGCTTCCGATCGTAGAGTTGACTTCCTTTGCCTGCGCGCACACAGCGGCAAATGCATCAATTAGAAACCGGAGGGTCAAAATGGTTTTAACAACAAAATGGAAAGTACAGAATCGACAGAGAAAGACATGCATGTCGTGCACGAGCCTCGGGTATTCCAAAAATGGAAACATTACAATCCAGTTCGACTTAAGTGCTGCTACGGCGTGGCTGTGAACGTGAACGAACCAACCGTTCAAGTAAATCCGGGGAGATGAGCGCGTGTGCGAGGGTAAAAGTAAAGGAAATGGTGATAAAAAAAACAACATTGCTGAGAAAACAACTTGAACACACTTTCGGAAGCCGCACAATTATGCTGCAGCCGGCAATCGTCGACCGTCCACGATCGCGGCCGCGACTACGGCCCCAGATTGACCAGGTCAGTTAAGAGTCGCGCGTGGGTTGAGCTGCGCCGCCACAGCCACAGCGCAAGCTGCTTAAACAAACAAACGAATCTGAAACAGGGACGATGGAAACGACGTCTGGCAGAGGCGGATTGATGGTCATTCAGCGCTGTCGTTCGCGTGGCGTTGATGTCGTCGTCAGTGTCAGTCTGAACGATGCAAAAGGGCAATAAATTTTGCTTGTTGATTGGTCCAGCGAGCGTGCACCCGGAACTTGTACGCCAGACTTGAGTCAGCTGGACATTTATTTGCCGATCGTTGGCCTGACCTGGACCTGAAGAAATTTATGCAAAAAACGATCCACAAAATCCCTGAAGGAATTCTGTTTACCAGAACCTCCAGAGAGAACGAAATTTGCATCAAAAAGACGTAGTTCTTTAAGATACTTCTCTTAAGAGCCCTAAAGTCTCCAATTTTCTTCTAGAACAACAGTTTCGTGGTTTAAAAATAAACGAAATCTCGATTTGAATCCGTTACTTACTCTCACTCGACAAGAAGACCTCAAATTACTACTACAATCCCGTTGGAGTTCAAGGCCCACGCACTGGCAACTGTGGCGCCTGTTCCAACCTAATTACTACCCTTGACCATAACCCTTAGAATAGGATCCCGGCAAGGGCTACGCTGGTAGTGGAATGAAAGAGAGAATAATGTTCTACGCATGCGTCTGCCTACTCTCATGACTTCCGCAGTTAGTTCGATCCATCGTGTGCGCTTCCCAATCAACATTCGACCGATTTACGTCATCTGTGATTGTCTGTCTGTTTGGCGAAATTTCCATTTCATCTTGAAGCACTTTCCATTCGGAAGCAGCTCTCCGCCTACCAGACATGCTCTCGGTCTGGTCTAGACGCCGTGGCCAAATCAAATGC
>NC_064877.1:5247500-5260000 GCF_943734665.1 Anopheles aquasalis | reverse complement strand
GCTGCCGACGACGACCAGTTCTGCCTGGCTTGGCCCCGCCACGCCAGGTTAGAACAATTGCGGCGATCACGGTGGTTGCTACCGGTTTAGTATTCGTTGGGATTTCTTATTGAACCAAGTAGTACATCCACCGATCCCCGGGGGCCCCAGAATAGAAAGTAGCGGCTCCTCTCGGTCCTCGATCGTTATCGCTCGCAATTGAAATTCATTGCCATTTCGTTGGCTGCATTCTGCGCTCCACGGCTGCTGCTGCTGCAGATCGTGCTACATGCAAATGTAGCGCTTCCGTCCCAGAGGAGCAACCGTAGAAGCAGCACAAAATATGAATCCATCGGTAATCAAGCGTGGTATAACCAAGGGAAAGAAACAGAGAGAGAAACGGATCGAGAGCAATAAAGTCATTGCACCAGATCGTCGCGATCGTGCCACGGCCACTGGTGGTAGTCGGTTGGCCCCGCGGGATGTTTGTGATTGGGATTGTAAAATGATCTTCGGTCTTTTATTCCGGCGAAAGATAAATAAATTAGCATAGACCGGAGATAGATGAGAGATCGGAGATCGGGTTGAACGAACACCCGCCGCCCGGGGGAATCTCTCTGTGGAGTGCGAGGTCGAGGTGGTTGCCAACGGCAAATGCGAAACAAATTGATTCCCTTCCTCGCCGCGGGAAAGCCATTCGATCTGACGCTGCGAGTCTAGCTGAGAGCTGAGAGAAAAGCAGGCAAAGAAACGAATGACGAGCGAAAATGGTGGCTTAGCTACTTTCTTCACTGGCACTGGATCACCATCGCTGCCAAATTGATATCCTTATTTAAGCGACTTAATTGAAAAGAATTTATCAAACGCCGCACACCGTATCTCTCTCGTGTGTCTATGTGTGTGCCATTTTCAATTTGTTCCCCATTCTCCACCGCGCCACGCGCGCACCATTTTAATATTAGAATATGATGATCCCAAGGGATCCCGATTGAGGTTAGGATCATTAACTAGAGACCGACCGACCGAGCGAAGGCATGAGGTTGATATCGCAATCGGTCACTCACTCTCTCCCTCTCCCTCCGTCCCAAAAAAAGGTAACGAATCACGTGAACCATGCACATGCCGGGGAATCATTAACCCATTTTTCACCTTCCTTACCTGTCTCCCGCTCTCTCTCACTTGCTGTTCCCTCACCGTGCTCGCGAACAAATTGTGCCAACATTCCATAAATCACGCAACCTCACGCGAGTTATACAATCTGTCGGGATCGAAATCTTCCCGGAATGATGTGCTCCAGCACTCCTCTCTTTCTCCCTTTTCTGTCCCGAAAAAAAACCAGTAATCTCGGCGCAACAATGTTGTAAACAGGGAACGGGACGAGGGGGGGGGGCGCTCCCTGTGAATCACCCAAACCCGGTCAACAGATTCCGGTCGTCCGATGCTATCTGCTAATCATTAGCAACCGCTCGTTTTGGTGGCTCCTCGTTCCTCGCCAATCAACCTCCTGCCGGGTGGTCACGAGCCTGGAACTGCGCCTCATTCAACGAAAGACACGGGGAAAAGGGAACCACACTCCGAAACACGTGCCATGCCGCCATGGAGGAAAAAAAAAAGGAAGGAAGTTGTCTTCAGAACCAGAAGCCTCCAACTGTCTAATTTATTTCACTTCGCGCGCCGTCGAGATTTGGTTCCTCGGCCAGAGTGACCAGAGAGAGAGAGAGAGGCTGGTCGGTCTGGTTGATTAATGGTTATCCCCCGCCAATGCCATGCGCTTGCCTCTGTCGGCATTGTCAGTCGTCGGCACCTTCCATCCCCCGGGGGGGGCGGGAGGAGACCATTGTTTCTTTTCGCTATCCTCATCCGCTCCACTCGCACACCCATGACGTTGGCCAAATTTGGTGTGAAAATAAATTAGCACCGCACGGCTATTAGCGGCTTGTGACAACATCTCCAGACCCTCCTGCCCTGCCAACATCTACCGAGATACCATAAATTATGCGCCAATTCCAGAAGGCCCGTGCCTTTCTTTGGACGATGCGCCTCCCAAAGTGGCATCTCCTTCGTGTATGCAAAGCGGCAACAGCACGGGACACTCCGCGGGTATGGTTTCCAGGTGCAGAAGAGGCCCAGAGGTGTGTGAAGTTTGTTTGGACAGCGTGGTTGGTTGGTTGGTTGGTGGCTTTCACGCTCTTCGGCGACGGACAGCACTTGAGCACGATCGTGGAAAAACAATGTTTTCCTTTCGAGCCTCCGGTTAACCGAGACCAAATGTTGACGCTAGGGCTAATGAAGCGTAAGTGTCCGTTTAAGGACTTGGTCTCTCGACTACGAGGCGCACGTTCGAGCGAACGAGAAGGAAACAATAGCCTAGGGGCAGGCAGTGTGACCCACAAAATGCGCGAAAATCTGGACCACTAGACAAGATCCATCTACTGGCGACGCAGCAATTCGCTAACGTAAACATGAAACAAAACGCAAGCACTGGTTCCTGTGCCCTTTAAACTGTACGATCGTTTGATCTTGCGCACGCGAACGAAGCTGACTGACAGACGAGGCGCTTGATGAAGCACCACCGCTAATAGAAGCTAATTTAGATGTTCGATCTGCTCTGTTTGAACTTCAATCGGTTGCGATAACCAAGTTCTCCTAGTCGATCTTCTCCCTTCCGACAGCTTGATGCTCGATGCTCGAGATTCGATCGATCGATCGACAGCTTCCGGAGTTGGCCCGCGATTGCGGCAGCAACTTCAGATCGATCGGTAGCCGGTTTTGTGCGA
The DNA here is from genome assembly GCF_943734665.1 of Anopheles aquasalis. Lineage (NCBI taxonomy): Eukaryota > Metazoa > Arthropoda > Insecta > Diptera > Culicidae > Anopheles > Anopheles aquasalis. Next base: position 5,257,244 of record NC_064877.1, on the reverse strand, counting down.
AAGATCATTGGCCGCTTTGTGGAGCGCGTTGAATGTTCAGTGGGTTGATTCTATGTTTTTTTTTGCTCGTGCGCGAGTCGACGCCGATGGAGCAGCAGCCAGGCTCGCGGCTGTCATGTGAGCATAATTATCGTGTCGGACGCGATGACGATGATTAAGACACCGTCGAAGGTTGTAATCTTGGCCGGGGCGATTAGTGTTTTGTGATCGCGACCGGCCGGCGACCGATATTTGCCTCCGTCTGCCTTTGGTTACTCATTAGGGGCCCTGACCCTCCTGCCCCAGGGCGTCGATGGTCAGCGAAAGTAATCCACGTGCTTAAGCTTCACCTTATTCGCGTCATTAACTTCATACCCTATGGCGCCTCGCTGGGTGGACACTGAAAGTGAAACATCTCGCGGAGTGCGGAGTTGATCGTGGTGCTGATTAGGCCGAACGATAGAAACATCATATCTAGCACATCATAACGGCCATCCGGATGCAGCGCAGCACGGGACAAAACGTTCCAAGAGTTGGATTGAGTGGCTCTTTATGTAGGTCCGACTGAAGCACGCTTTAAACTATCCATCTGTTGGCAATTTGGAATCAAAACAAACGCTTGAAGCATACATTGTCACGGTTCTATCTTGCATAACGAACCGAAGGATGCTTCAGTTCAGCATTCACGATCCAAGTTCCCTCTTCCGCGATGCATCATCATCGTTCTCACTCAACCCACGCTCGAACCGGATGACACGACACTATCGACGATCGTTTTACGCGCATCATTTGCACCAAACGTCCTCTGGCACTCTGTCACCCTTAGCTGCAGCAACAAGAGAGTGCACGATCGGTTGCCACTTCTGTGACCTAACGGGAAATGGGCATCAGTGGGAGAGGAGAGAACCCCTAGCCTACCTTTAACATCACGACACCAAGGAGAGGGACCCCTAACTGCTGCCCGAAATGCCATAACCTAGCCGAGTCGAGTGGTCATACCCACTCCCTCAGTGTCTCAGTGTCAATGTCGAGGATCATTAGCAGAGAAACAACAAAAAACCACATTTCCAGCTGTGCAAACGGGAGACAACCGGCCAGGTCGTGCGCAGTGGCAAAAACACACACCAGGCAGTCCGCCACCACATCACGCCAATTGTACCTTAGGGGAAAGATCCTCGGTGCAAGGGGAGGTTACCCAATGCCCTCGAACGGTGTGTCTTTCACTTTATCAAAATCGCTACAAAAAGCGCGACTCCACCGTGCCAGAGCCAGCCATGGCCCAAGACGAAGTTGAAGGCGAATCCCTTAAAAAATGTCCGATTGCTCGATCTGACCGCGCGCCAGTCTCGGAGGAGGTGGCCATTCCCTTGGCGATTGTCAATGTTTTTTTTTTGTTTGAACGAGAAATAATAATGTTCATTCCCGGCCACCACCACGCCGTGATCACCATCATCATCATCATCAGGGGAACCCACGACGCGCGAGAAACGAAAGACTTGTGCGATCGATTAGACGACGAACCGAACCAGACAAGCCGCAGGGAGTGAACGAATACGATCCGCTATCCAGCCGGAGGAGAATGACAGAAAATCCAGCACTCCAGTGGAACCGACCGTGGACGGTACGGTGATCGTGACATTAGATTCCCGGCCACGCCACCCCCACCGCCGCGCCACCGCCGCCTGTGGTGGTTGATTGCAGTTCGAAGTTCAGTGGGTTGGTGCCTTTCGTGCAATTGCCAGATCTTCATTACGTGATCCACGCTGCCGCCATTGCTTGCGATTGTGCATCGACATTGCCAATCGGTTGCGCTTGCAAGCGAAGAGGAGTCGCTGGCCAACAGCCATATGGAGGCGGTTACAATGTTTGATTTATGACTCGCTCACGGTTCTCTGTGCACACCGGCGAGATCCGGATGGCTAGATTCGGCGAATTCTGGGTCAAGCAACCACACCGAGAAATGGAGAGAACCTGGAGTGCTTTGTGGGTTTCTGTCTGTGGCGCTCTCTCTCTCTCTCTCTCTCTCTCTCTCTCTCTCTCTCTCTCTCTCTCTCTCTCTCTCTATACAGCTGGTAGTGTTTTATGTTTCGATTACGGCGCAAAGCAATATGTAATCCACACTCTTTGACCTTAATGGTCAAACCACAATAGCAATCTTGTAAACAAAGCACACAGGCACACTGATAAAACGGAATACAATACACAGACGCCAACAGACTTTACGACGATCAGTCGCATCACCTCGCATTGGTCGCGGTACTTTTCAAATTGAAACAGTTTCGATTATCGACATCAATCCAATCCACTCTAGCAATTGCCAAGCGGGCGGTGTCCTCTCTCTCTCTCAGGGCGCCATCTCTGGTTTGCTGCTTCTGCAAGGTGACCGATAATAATGGTAATTGAGATCCCCCTTTTGCCAACCGACCAGCAGCCAACCGATCCGAATCCGCGGCAGGCCGTTCGCTGCACGGTGCAGTTAATTAATAATTTCATGCCCATTCCCACCCATGTTGGCGATGTCGGCTATCGCGCGCTGCAATCATCACAAGGAGGACGACGCAAGGAATGCAAGAAAAAACGCCCGTTCCTGCTTCTGCTGATGCATCAGACCAACAAGCAAGCAAGCTCACATTCGAAAGGCTCGTTAGGGTAAGCGTAGCCCACACTGCATCGCTGTATCCACGGCATGGCATGCACCATCAACACCTCACCCAATGGAAAAGGGGAGACCGCCTTTTGCGCGGATGACAGACGCGGTTGGTAGCACTTTGCCGCATCGTCTGAGAGTGTGCCTCTTCTCGGCAGAAGAAAACCTAAATCAAGAATCGCTGGCCTCATAAACAGATGTCATGTTCTGCCAGTGAGCGCGGATCCATTTGAAGATAAACCTAGAGAACACTGATTCGGTTTTTGGCGAACCTATTCCCGTTAATCTCCTTTCTACCAAAGCTTACCACCTAACAAACGATAATGCGCTCTCACTATCAGTGTAGAACATCAGCAAACGACTAAGCTCTCCTGGCTGGCTAAACGGTTCTTCCTCGCCAGCACGCCGGCTTGGCCACCGGTGGAGTGGATCTCATGACCATGCTCAACCCATGTTCCCATGTCAAGCTCGCGGAAATGTAATTAAAATTGCTCAAGACCGGCCGCAGATGGGCGCGGTGTATATTCCTTTTTTTTCTATTTCCATAATTAATATTATTACGGAATGTTGTTACTGCAGGCCAACAGGAGCAGCAACAACAACAACAACAACAGTACACGAGCCAGCGGAATTTGTGGCGCTCGGGAGGTACAAAAAATTAGAATTACAAATTTCACCCGCCACTGGACACTGGCGCACCGATGGTGGTGAAATTAAACGGCCAAGAATAGACGGACTCTCCTTTCGTACTCATTGGTCTGGGCATCGCTATGCTCTGCAGCATTACATCCCTCCCGGAGGCGAAAGCATGCTCCGTTATCCAAGACAAGGGGCGTACGCCGTGCCTCGTGCTCGGAAGAACAAGGAGCTGCTCCAGGAGAAGCTGCTTCCGTTGCGGTCGATCAACAAACCGAGGTACACCGAAGCGTACCAAGCAGTACAAGGAAACTGTGGCGCAAAACGAGCTTCGTATTTGTGTATAAATCAACAATCAATTACAAATGCCACCGGATTTTGATTGATTATTGCTTCCCCCCACCGAGTTCCTATCTTCTGTATGTGTCCCCGTGCACCGGACCTCACGGAGGGCCCGAAACAACCTCAATGACCTTTCGGTGATTACATTTTACCCCGTGGATTTTCCTTTTGTTCGATTGGTTTGGTTAATGCCACCACCATCTGGTTAATGTCAATTGCGTAGGGACGATAAATCTTTCCTGCGTCGCGTCGCTATCCTAAGCGCACCTTTTTGCAATCGCGCATTCGTCCGGGGGATGGCCGCCAATTGATCATTTCGTTCGCTGAGCGTTCCCCCAAAGGCGCCGCACCAGGCCTTGAACTACAGAGTGGGGAAAAGGGCTCGTTTGTACAAGCTGGCAGGTAGTTTGCGGATGAGAAAGTACGGTCCACGACTCCCCGCAATCTGTTGTAATTGAAAATTGAACCGCATAAATTGTCCTTTCTCCTGACTCTTACCACGCAAGCAACATTGGCGAAAAAAAAGACATCTGTTCGTGGTTTGTTTTTGCAGAGTGCTTTGCGTGCAAAGATAGTGTGGTGTAATTTGGCTCACAACCATCCGTGGTAAATGTCAATCGCCTCCGGCATACCGCGGTGGTAGACCTCGTAAATCAAATCCTAGGAAGCGCACGAGGCAGGTTACTACGCCAATGGTCAATTTAGATTTATGCTCGAGATGGAATACGATAATTTCGGTTCGGGCATTCCGATGGAGCTGACTGTTAGGTAGGATTTACCTTTCTAATGATCATGATAATCCAGGCTCTGTGGGCTCTGGTAATAGGATTGCAAATTTATAAATGAACCTGTACTTACTCAGTTATTTCTCATACGCTCGGACAATCTTGACATGCTATGTATCTTCTTTGTTCAAGTCAATATGCCAAAAAAATTGGAATCAATGTCGATTACGTCGTTCCATCTCAATCAGGACAACGCACTCGTTTTCGGGAAGGCTTAAAAAAAACTGCACAGGATGAGTCGGTTGCTGGCATTTTCACATAACTTCTCCTCGCCTGACATTCGTACATCCTAGGAAAAGTACCAACATTAGATCTTTGGAAAGATAAAAGACATCAAATATCAAGGATCCTTCAATCCGACTTACTTTAACTGCTTGATACCCATAATTCAATGTTAATACTGTTATTCCATCTGAATTTAAGCCTTCCTTGGCTCCTCCGTGGCCTTGGTGCCCCACGATGCCACCCGGATGCTTCTGTTTACTTTCTTCAGCTGGGAATGACATTGAAATTCATTAAATTTACACTTTCAACCGTTATCTGATAATTTGTATCACATGGCGCGTCTCGTCGCCCGTGCATAATGCCGTCTAAACAGTACGAGACAATCTTCAATCACGTCCTCCTTCCGTTGAATGCCCTTTACAATGGGAATCTCTCTCTCCGTGAAGCCCTCCATCAGACCACCGGTACTATCGGGCTCCACGCAGCTGTTTATGATAAAGCGAGTTATCATTCATCGCTTTTCTCTAACCACCCCCCCAACGAAACATAACAAATTTACACCCTTAAGAGGCGGAAAAATGGAAAGTCTTCCAGCCAGCCAGCCAAAGGCGGCGACACAATGCGAACCATGCTTCCTCACGCACGACGACAATCGACGACGTTCGGTTGAGCCACGGTGTGGTGCGGTGTGGCGCATTCCGGAGCGAACGCACCACACAAACTCTCGCTCTCTCGTGGCATAATTGGATGAGAAAAGGCAAATGTTCTGCTTCACAACTTTCTTCGCTGCAAACTCATGTAATCAGCGGTGAGTGGGGGAACTGAACTATAGGGGGGGGGGGGGGGGGGGGGCGATGGTGCCCTTGTCACCTTGGCACCAAGGTTCTCAAGCTCCCGCAGGCAGGGCTTTCAGTGCAAATGATCGGTCGCACCCGCACCGGCTGGCGGGCGGCGTTAAAATGCTAATGCTGACAGGTGATGAAGCTGTCGGAACGGGGTGTCGGGTGTGCACGATCCTTCTCGGGGAGGAAAATGCGCATAACTATACCACAGTCTGCTCCCCCACGCAAACATTCATTGTTTTCCCCTTCTCTGGCCATGGGATTTAGTTTTCCCATCGCTCACTAAGCGAACCGCATAGTTCACGATGCCGCCATCGCATAAATAGCACAATGAACTTGGCCCAGTGATGGGCGTTTTCCAGCCAACAGAGCCAGGCTTTTTTTGCCCCGGTCTGGCCAAAGCAAATAGAAAGCTCTTCCCCAACTGTCACCAGCAAGACCGATGGAGGGATCGAACGCCGGCTGGCCGGCATGCTGGCTGGCGCTTCGTCTACTCACCGCTCATTCGCAACGGTTCCTGATAATCTATACTTCCATCAAGGTTAACCACAGCCCACGGATCATCCGCAGCGAATCGGGTCCCCGCCGGTCCGGTGGTTTGCTCTTGCGAGCGGCTATCGCTTTCAGTGCGGATCAAAGGATTCCCCGTTCGTACACCGATCTATGATGGTGATGATGGCGCCCCCGGGGGCGGCACTGGTTTACTGGGACAATAGGACATCGATCATTTTGTAAGAAAAACAACAGCAACAGCGAGTTGGTTCTCACAGCAGCTTAAAAAAAACGGAACCGGACAGCAGCACCCACGACGACGTCCGGTCTGGCTAATATAATAATTGGTTAACGATCCGTCATTATGACACTCGCGGTGCCCGGCATCTTTCCGGCAAACGTTCGCGCATACACCGGGGGGGGGCGAGAGATCGATCGGGTCTGCCCCCGCTCAGTGGAGGCCTCGGGTGTAATTAATTAAAGATATAGCCGCTGGCTTGGATTCGCGGCAACCGCTTCTGGACTTACTCACGCTCACGTCAAAGAAACGGGCGGCATAAATCAATCACTAATCCATCTCTCTCTCTCTCTCTTGGTCCCCCCCCCGGCCTATCGCCTCCGGGAGCGGTAGTGCTGCCACTGCCAATCACTGTCACTGTCACGTTGAATGGCGGGCACACTCATTTGCGGAGTGTGCGCGGAGTGAATTGGAAGACCTCATTCGCGAAGGCGGCATCCGAGCGTCAGCATCCCGTGTGTCTCCCGGTGTCTACGGTCGTTTGTTCGTCCGTTCATTCGGTCACGGTTGTTTCGCTGATCGTCGGATCGTCCTCCACGCTCCATGACACGATTGCCGGAGGGAACGCCACGCAGATCCCAATGGTCAGTCACGATCGTTCGAATTGAAACCGGACCGGACAAAACCAGGGGTGACCGGGGGGACCATGATCGCTTCGGGAGTGTGAAATTTGTAATTTTCCACCTCATGATAGCCTCACCCAAGGGGGGAAGCGTCATGGTAGCACTGAGCCAGCGATCTCATCGTGAGACGAATCCATTTCTTCGACGGATGGAACCGTGGAATGTCGTTCGAATCGTCGGCACATTCCCGCTGCACCATGGCGTGGAATGCTTGCACACGTTCCTACATGATGCACACATTACATACATTTTGATGCTGCGATCATCGGATCATCGCATCATGCCTGCTAGCAGATGGGACCACGCAGCTTGACAATGTCTGGTGAAATGCTTGAATGCACCTTCACTCCGGCCAACATTGTGCCCTTATTCAATGTCCCTAATCCAATTCTTTTGCCTCAAGTAACCCAGCGGCTATCCGGTGGTGCCGGTGACATACCAGCGCTTCCCTTTTGCGGATTATTCAGAACCCAGAGTGAGAGGGGGAGAGAGAGTTGCGCTTCAATCGCGTACCGGCATGAAACCTACACCCAATTATGTGCCTTATTAATTAACCAAAACATGCCACAGTACCGGTGCGTAGCGGTCAGCGGGGATTGGGGCGAGTGGCGCCGCGGGTGCTGCCATGCCAGCTACGCACCGTTAATTGGCTTCACTCCCAGAGAGCGGGTTAGCGAAACCGCGTGGCGTGTCCCATGCGTTCAACGCATCATTCCTCCATCTCTCCATCCCGGCCGTTCTCGTACTCTCGAAAGGCCTTTAGGAAGCGATGCGTTACCTCACGGTTGTCATTGTGCACGCGTTGAGCCCCAGCTGTTGGCGGACCAACTTTCGCTCGCAGAAGTCGTTGAGAGAAATCATGTTTTCCCAAACTTCCGCCCGAATCCATCACAACTGCCACCATCACTACCGGTTTCCGAGTCCTAGTAACCGAGAGCGAGCGATTTGTGAGGATTTTCAGTCACTCGACCACTACTAGCTAGCTGGTTAGCGGTGCGCGGTAATGTCTAGGCGTGCGCCCCAACCGGATCAGGTTCAAACCGGCAACCGAGGTTGCTGGGATTGAAAGGAAAAGCTGTTGAAGGGGGCCTCACTATGGCAACCACCGACACGAGCACTACGTACCATTCAAACCAGCGCAGTAGGCCCATGTCACCCATGTTCCCATGTGATGATGCTACTCCTGCTGCCGCTACTGACCTACCTGAACCGTCCGTGCTGCCGACGCCATCGTCGTGCTGACATGCGCATGCTAATCCCGTGCATCGATTCACGTGAAAGTGAAACCAATCAGCGAAACACACTCGGCTGCATCCCCGTCCGCCACAAATGGTGCGCGAGTCCATCGGTTCCCACCGCACCAACGCTGTTGTTTGGGCACCACCGGTGGGAAAACAATCTGCTCCTATTGCTTCTGCTGTTGCTGCTGCTGCTGCTGCTCGTCTTCTAACCGGCACGAAAGATGCTGCGGTTGCGTACGTGAGTGTGTGTCTGGGAATCACCGTGGCCCTGGCCGTGCCTTCCTCGTCGTTGCTAATTGTCATCGCCTAGCCCAGCCGCGGAGGTTTCAGTGGCGTAGAATATCAACCGCACGCGGGCTTCCAGCGCGGGAGAGATTGCACGGCCCGCAGAATCCTTCGCTGCGACGCCCGTAACCTGTAATTAACCCACGGGAATGTAGCCATTCCCGACGGTCACAGCAACGCGACACGACATGATTTCTAATCACAGAACCAAACCGAACCGAACCGAAAAACTTACCACGCCAACCCATCGAAAAGCGGGATCCTCTCGCTTCCGTCCGCTCGCTGCATTTTCCACATCCCGCGCGAGTTTCGGCTGTGCCCGGGGAAAGTTGTCGTGGAAATGTGATACGCGAAAATGGGGAATCAACCGCACAGACTTGGCACGGCGCACCAGGGAGGGGCGGCACCATAACAAAGGCCAAACCACCGATGCTAATCCGACTCAGCCGAGGGTTCCCGCGCAGTTGTGACCGTGCGCCAGTTTTGGGTCACCGATTAAGGGTGGCCTACTGCGAATCGTGTGGTGCTTTTGTGTCTGCGCTTCACGCTGCGCGCATCTCGCTATCGACAGGCGAGGGGTGGGGGGGGGGGGTGACCGCAAAGTTTGGATAGATGGGTTGTGATCCATTTCGCGCGCGCTTCGCTCTTTTGTTCGACCACGTCACCACGAGCACGATGGGGACGACGACGACGGCGACGACGAGTTCCGATCAAAACGAGCACAATCTCCGGCTAGGTCTTGGAGCACTAGAGCACACTGCTCTCCAGACGGTGTTTCCCAGCCGCAGAATGGGATCAAATGGGAGCCAGGGCTGCTTAGATGGTGTCGAGAGACCTGTTACTAATCTATAAACGCAAGGCGCGCGATGCGATTCTCTCTACCATCGGTTGCTTTGATGGAAAGTGTACTTTCGACTTCGCTTCTAGACTCTCGGAAACTTCGATTCAGCCCTGTGAATAGGCTGCTGTATTGTATCTGGGTAATGATAGGGCTTTTTAAGGTCGGAAACGAACCAGCGATGAAAAACATATGGAAGAAAATCATGAAACTGAAAGCAAAGCGGAAGAAAAGCAAATTGGAACGCCAGCTGAATTGTTAATACAAATTTATTTAACCATCTTCGTCCTGCTAACCGATCGCATTAAACAGGTCATCTTGAATTCATAAAAAAAAGCATCTTCAACATGATCGTATCTTCCGCTTTTGACAACGGATTACTTATTCTTGGAGAGTGTTCGCTGTTTTTCGGCAAACTCGACCAGCTTCTTCTCCACCGGCAGTCCCTTTCGCTCGCGTATCGAATCCATGTACACCCGGGCGATGTTGGTGAAGTCAGCCTTTTCGCCGT
>NC_064877.1:5230000-5240000 GCF_943734665.1 Anopheles aquasalis | reverse complement strand
GATAGGTGATATGAATCATCTTGGGTCCACCCGTGTATAGAGTTGTATAACTTTGTATTGGATGATCAATCATCCGGATCTCGTCGGCAGCCAGAACGAGAGTTTCAATTAAACCAACGATGAGACAACAAACGAGCATTTCAAGGCCCAGCGCCTCCCATTACAGGCAGTTTTACGGTTTCAACAACACGTCAGATCCATTTCAGCAAAGTAATTATCTCTTCTCTTTCTTTCCTTCTCTCTTTTCCCTTTCAGATACCGTGATCCGTGCTCGGCCAGTCTGAACGAGGATGACAACCATACGATCAAGCTCGTCGGTAACCAGCAGAAGCGTGCGATCACGCTGGCCAAGACGTGCGAGAACACCAACGAACTGCGCGACTGTCGTGCACCGAAGGACTGGTCCATTCTCGCCCTACAGAACACCCGGACCGGCAAGTCGCACTATCTGGTCATCTGCAAGTGCCCACCACACTACCGACTTGGTAAGCGATCTGTGGTTGCAAAAAAAAAATTGAAAAGCTTATGATCGCTAAACTCCATCCTGCTTGCTCCACCCATTCCAGAGGGACCATTGGCTCACGATCAGCCTACTTACGCCGGATTGCCCGGAATCAACGTGTACGGTATGCTGTGCGTTCCACCGGAGACTTCTAGCTACTATGCCTCCAAGCCTGCCAAGACGCCCTCCAACGTGTACAACAAATGGAAGATCCCGTCACGACAGCCGGTCTCTTCGTACCGTGGCAGTGTCGCCGGTTCGAACGTTGATGCTGAGACTGAGTCCGAATCGCGGACATACCAGAACTCGACGGACACTTCGGCAGCTGGTAGCGAAGAGTAGATTCACCGCTAACCACCAACTTCCGGAGCAGCACACCATGAATTGATGGCTGCGTAGCTCCTATTGCGCATGAAAGACTACAAAGTTCATACTCAATCACAAGCCGAAACTCATTTGTCTTCTCCATCCCGCACATATTGGGATCTTGTCCTTTCAAGAGGAAGGATCACTCATTAGCCTATCGTCTGTATTTGTTGGATTCTGCAAATCGGACGAATAGAATCACCTACATAGACTCATGAATGAAACACGTGACGTTGAAACGGTTCCGGATCGCGAACGTACGACATAGCCTAGCGAATGTTCGCCATCCAGGGAACCGTTTTCACACCGATAGATGAAGAATCGGGGCTGTCCCAAAAACTTCGCGGATTTTTTTTTCCTTTTTGTTTTTTGAGTTTCAAACTGTCACACCAGTGGGAGAGGCATGCGATGGCATCCGGATACTCTTTCTTTTCATCGCTACTGGGCCCGAATGATGTCAGGGAGAAACGACTGGTTAGGAGAGTTCCCTGCCACCGACTGACAGTGGGTTGGTGAGGTGCGTACCAAATTTTAACGGAACTAGACAGCAGCTGGCCATCAGTGATGGAAAGAAAGAGGGCCGGTAGAAACTGTTCCGCCTCCCAGAGCAAGAGTGAAGGAGCATCGTCCGGGGGACTACCGGGACCGGAGTCTCTGAGGTGGCAAACTTAACTCCCGGTACACCTTTTGTCTTACTTATTTATTAACATCCTACTATTTATTATTAAAAACAAATCCCCTTTTTTACTTATAACAACGAACAACAAAACCAACGAGCGAGCGAACGAGCGAAAAAGGAGGAGAGTGACGCGAATGCAACGAAGTATTTAAATCAATTGGTCGTGAACCACGGCGTCTTCCACGGACAGAGTTGCACCCCCTCCGGTTGCAACTCCAGCTCCAGTCGAGGGCAATTTTTAAAGCATTATTTATACCACCACAACAAACTATATTGGTTAGCTGTAGTGATAGCGATACTAGAGGGCTAGATACTGGAGCCCCGAAGGAGATACTTTTTGTGTAAATAGAAACCGAACTGACGGAAAAGGGCGCGCAATGATGTGTAAGATGAAACACCTGCTGCTCTCCACATTCGATGGCACCGGGGCAAGGGTAGTGGAAAACGATTTAAGTAAAAGCTAAATCGAGGAGAACAGCAGACGCGATGCTAATGCGAAGACAGTGTCCGATAATAGTATTTTTACTAAACGTTTCTACCACACGGCTTACGCGCGTTTGAGAGGAGATGGATGAAAGAGGAGCAAACTAACATTACTTAAACATAAATCGTATCGAATAGGCAAACAGGCATCATGAGAAACACTATTTAATTGCGACGCTAGGAACCATAACGATAGCAGAAGTACTAATAAAACAAAATGATAAAATATGGAAAAAAAGTTGTTTCGACCATTCTTAAATGAGTTTTAGGTGAATGAAAGAATTAACCATTTTTGGAAATTTTACAAACACTTTTTAAATTCGATTACATGGCCTTCTTCGTGGCAGGGAAGCCGAACGAAAATGCAATCGCTAACGAGCTACCAGCACAACAATTGCTCATTTGCGGATATTTACTTGAAACACAATCGACACCGTTGATACGGCACCGGTTAGCGAAGGTAACAGAAACGGGTATTCATCTGCTAGCACTGAATGTATGACATACATGCTGGATGCTGGGAGACACGTTGCTCTGCTTTGGAACGTGTACGTCGTGCTTTACCGCAAAACAGAGTAAAATGTGGTCTCGTACGCTTTGGATAGTCTTTTTGACCCAAACGATTTCCATACTTGGCATCCATGGTAAGTACCACTGTTTCCCATCGACAGAAAGCTTCTAATCGATCTTCTTCCAGGATCCAAGGTATCGTGTTCCTTCTGTCAATCCATTGGAAACTATACTACCTGCCTGAAAACAGCCAAACCAGTAGAATGCAACGATGCACTGGTGCAGATGACTCATCTGCTGCTTTTGCCAAATAATCCAACACTGCGGAAGGATCCACCGGTAGGGATGGTGGGGCTGGGATATCAGTGCTTCCGAGTGAACTACACCGTGCAGGATGTTTGGAACTATCACATGGGTTGTACGTATGCAGATTATCGTATTTGCCAAGGATGGAAGCTGAACACGCAGTGTGTATCAGTTCCAGCGATGGCCGACGCTACAACGATGGTGCCGAGAAGCTCCACGGTGATCCCAGTAACCCAAAAACCAATTAACTTCGTTTCCACAACCATGATGTCTTCAAACAGCACGAATCATAGTAGCACGACAGTAACTTTGGTAACAACCACCACGAAAATAGTTCAAATTGCGAAGAATACTACAGAAAGTCCAAAAACCACTCAGGGACCTGTGAAAACCAATCGTAAATTGCATTCAGATGCAAAGGCTTATACTATTGAAGGTGAATTCATAGCACTTGCTATTGCTGCGACCATTTGGAATGTATTCTTTGTACAGCGTTTATGGTGATCAAGGGAACATCAATAAAGAGTCTAACTGTTTCGGAAAACGTGGAATCACAACTAATGCTGGCAGTTACTTTAAAGCAATTGAGTAAGATTGAAATTAACAGTGGATTTATTCATAGAATTACACTTTATTTTGTGACTGTTTGGAGCAGAACACATTTGCTTATAATCAACGACTGTAGCGTAGCTCTATAACCGCAGCGCAACGATTTACTTCTTCCCTTTTCCTACCTTCGCCTTACGTGCACCGGCAGCAGCTTTGCCACCTTTAGCTTTACCCTTGCCACCGCCAAACTTTTTCGTACGCTTCTCCTTGGCCATCTCCGAACGTCGGTCCTTCTTCATACGCGGATCCACTACCTTGAAGCGACCCTCGACACCCTTCGGACGGCGCACCTTCTTACCACTGGTGCCGGACTTTTTCGCCACCACGTACGTGACTTCCTTCTTCTTCGCATCGGCCTTTTTGTACAATCTGAAAGAGAAAACACCCGGATTAGTACATTCCACGCAGCCCCCATTGTTAAAGCAAGCGAGACTTACTTTTTCAAAAGACGAATCTTCTCCTGATTCGTGTTATCGACGTTCTCCATAATCGTTTCGGCCTTCTTCTTGATCTTTTCCAACCGCTTCGTGGCGTGCCGCTTCTTGCGTGCCTTCGCTTCCATCACCTTCTTGATCGTGCGTACGTTAAACTCGTCCTTCGTCTTGCGGTACCGATCGACCGCTTCATCCGGTACCGGCAGGTCCCGGCGCATCGTCTTCATTTCGTCCTCCACGAACCAGGACGGCAGGTGGGTGTCGTTAAACATGTACCGGTTCCAGGCCGAATCGATGATATCGCGACGCATCTTCTTTCCGCTCACCAACATCTGTCCCAGTGCCAGCTCCTGTTCGTTTAGTTTGATTTTTTTCGGTTTTTGGGTTGCTTCGGCCGAAACGATCTCAAATCCACCATCCGCACCCGCCACCTTTTCCACCGTTTTGTGGTGTGGCTTTCCATTGACCAGCGCATCATCGTCGCCCACATCCTCCCCTGCCTCGTCATCGGATGAGCTGTCGTCGCTGGAAACGTGTCCATTGGACACATCGTGCCGGGCACGGCGTCTTGCCTTCTTGCCCAGTGGTAACTTCTCCCCTACGGCATCCTTATCATCACCAAGCACCTTTACGCCCGATTTCTTATACGCAGCGATCAGCTGATCCACATCGTAGTCCAGCTCCTGATCGTTTTCATCCAGATTGTGCTTCTGGAACGCTTCCTGCTCGTACCACATCTTGGCCCGCTGCAACTGTTTGTCCGTTTTGCTACGATTGTCCAGATCGGTTATCAGGGGATTACGGTCTTCATCATCGGACGGATCGACACGATCTTCATCTTCCTCGAAGCTCAGTTCGGCCTCATCGTCCGAATTGAACGCTAGCCCCTTTTTGTCGAAATCCGAATCCGGTTCGGATTCGCTAGCACTTGCCTGTCCCATCAGCTCTTCATCCTCGTACAGATCACCCTTCGTTTCACGATTGTACCGCACGTACTTGGCCTTCCGGCGTACCTTCTCTTCATCGGAAACATCACCATCCGAGGGCAGATCGGGCGGTTGATCCAGCATGCGTTCCAGTTCCTGCTTCGAGGCCACATCGCTCAGTTTGAACGTTACGTCCGATGACTGCTCGGTCGGTCCCTCGTCTCCCTTGATCACCATCTTCAGGCTAAGCCGTTCGTTCAGTTTCGCTCGCTCCTTGTTGGCTTTCTTGCGCATACGCTTCGATTCCCGCGATTGTTCCTCCTTCAAGCTGGCCAGCTCTTTGTCCATCTGGCGCAGTTCAACCATATCCTCATCTTCTTCCTCTTCATTATCTCCTTCCTCGTCGCTATCGTCATCTTCCTTTTTGTCCTTCTTCTGCTTTTTACCAGCCTTTCCCTTTGCATCCTTCTCCGATGCTTCCTCCTCCTTTGGACCGGCGAACTCGGGATGCAGCAGCTTGTGCCACCGAAGCAGTTCCTTCATATCCTTCCGACCAAGAATCTTAATATCCTTACAGCACTCCTTCAACTCCGCCGTCGTTCGCGGATGTTCCGCTATGCTCGCATCAGCCTCGGTGAAGCGAATCTCCGTCACACGGCTCAGCACGGGAAGTGGTTTCTCCTGCTGCAGGAACTCGCGTGCCGTGATAATCTTCCGCACATCCGTACCATCGTATCCTTCCACCTTCGGCTTCTTGGCCACCTTCCGTTCCAGCTCCTTCAGGATGTTCATTCCCGCCCCATCCTTGGGTTCAATGTCAAGCTCTTCGAACACGTACTTCGAATCGAGGAACCTCGGATCGATCTTATCCGGTGCCCGGTAGTGCTGACAGACGACGAAGATTTCCGCTGATTCCTTACGCGAAGCCGAGGGTTTCGTGGCGTGCACCTTCTTGAACAGCTGCTTCAACACCCAGATCAGGGCGTTGTAATCCTTCGAGCGGAAAACCTTCGTGATGAACCAACCGCCGGGACGGAGGAACTGCGTCGCCAGCTTGACGGCACTGAGCGTAAGGCAGACCTGCTGGTAGGCATCGTGCAGCCAGTTTTTACCGACATTCGGTGCACCATCGTTGAGCACGACGTCCGCTTTCCATGTTTTCAGTTCCTTCGCCAGGTCGGACTTGGTTTTGTCGCTCGTGATGTCGCCCACCAAGCTGATACATCCGGGTACGTTTTTGATCGGGTGCAGATCGATACCAATCACGATACTCGACACGGGCATGTTCTGTTTGGCCACCTGCATCCAGCCACCCGGGGCAGCGCACAGATCGATGCATACTTGCGATTGCTGCAGAAAGGCGAAGCGCCGGTTCAGCTGGATCAACTTGAACGCCGCACGCGATCGGTAGCCGGACTCTTTGGCTAGTTTGTAGAACTTATCCTTCCGATCCTTTCCTACTTTTCCCTTTTTACCCATCCTGCTGGTCGATTATGTGAGTAATCCAGGTAGAGTTTTACACCAGATAGGAGGGAAATTCCACTTTTCACACGAAAACACCGAAACACTTTTCCTTCCGGCCTCCAACAGCCCGACCATGTGCTCGCGACAGTAACGGCGTAAACACGCTGCTTTGACAGGTGGGCCGAAAGAAAACAACCGAAACGAGGGGTCTATCAATGCCAGGCAGCCCCACTTCAAATTCCAGTTTTTGGATTTACAGTTGAGTTTATCAAATAAATGTACTTTTTGCGTGTTTCCACGTAATTTGCGACCAAGAAAATGAGTAAATATGGTACTTACCAAGCACATCCGAGTTCACAGTAATATTGCAGCTGTACATAGGGTGTACGAGCCGTTGCGGTTGATTTTGAAACGCTTTCTTGCATCCTTCCTTAACAGCGGACATGATTTGACCTACAGAGAGACCGTTGCATTAACTAAATTCCATCCATCTCAAAGCACCTTTTTTTACTCACCAGAAAGTGGTCCATGGGATGCAACGGTGGCCACATCAACGCCAATAGTCATATCTAGCTCCCAACGTTCCACAATGAAGCACACACCCTGCATCGGTTCATCACAGAGCGGTCCGGCAAGGCTCGCCATTTGAAAGCCATTCAAGAACGCCGATTCGTAGGGCATCCTGGGATCCTTCTGGTCCGCTTCGTTCAACGGAACCGCCGCATCATGCCACACGGATGAATGTACAAAATCCGTTCGATTTACGAGCAAATTTGTACCACACTTTTTCGGACCAAACGACCAAATGCGATCGTATGGTACGCTCTCCGGAAGTAGTTGCTTAAGTTTCGTGCGCAACTCCACGATCGAATCGAGCAATGCTTGGGGACAGTCCGATTGTTTCGTGTCCTGATACTGGAAGTAAGCCTTTAGCACGTTTTCGTTCTCGTTCAGCAGCTGGATGACTTCTGCCGGCAGTGGAACCGCTACCAGCTTCATCGTACACTGTCGATTAGGCGTCTGCAGTGTTACCGTTTTGTCTTTCTCGCGATCTTTAGCAATTTCTTCTTCCGGATTCTCCTCCGACGTTGGCACGAATGGAACGATGGTCTCCTTGAACGGTACGATCGGTTTCGAAACATTCAGCTCGATACGCGCATACGTTTCGTGAAGATCCTTAATGCACCTTTCGAGATGCACTTCGCCAAGCGTCAATAGCACGTGTTCGCCACTTTCCTGGACACGCACCTCAACGCAGGCATCCGCTTGATTCAACAGCTTCAATCCACGTACCAATCGGGGCATATTTTGAATATCACGTGGCTCGACCGCCACTCGTAGTATCGGTGTCGCGATCAGCGGTAGATCAACGAAGGGAGGACAGAAGCGTGTACTGCTGAGTGTTGCCGTTTTAAGTACCACATTCTGTAGCCCTCCTATCCCAACGATGTTACCTGCCGGCACACTCTCTACCGGCTCTAGCTGACGGCCCATCAGCACGAACAAACTGTCGATCTCAACCTCCACCAGATGAGGGTTGGCCGATATATCCGGATCATCCGCCATCGTTCGCGGATCGTACTTTGGCCCTAGTACAAACACACGTGCTCCTCTGCGGAGTGTCCCACTGTAGACTCGTGCAAAGGCCAAAAAGATCTCACTTTCGCCCGCCATTGTATCACCGTCGCCGGTCAGCGAGAGGTTCTTCACCAATCGTTCGAGCGTATCCTTCGCTCCTGCCATAGCGCCCTGTTCGATAGGAAACATTTTCGATACGAAAACGATCAACCGGTCACTGGTGGGATCGCATCGCATTATGTCACTCTTCAATTCCTTCGTCTGTTCCGGATACGAGGCAAAATCGGACAATCGCGAGCAAAGTAATCTTTCTGCCTTTGCCTCACTAATCCCCCTTGGGTTCGGTACAACACTGCATATTGCTCCGAGCAGAGATCGTTCGATGGGCAGCCAGCCGGATAGTAGATTCCTCACAGGAACACGGCCATCTGCATGCCGTAGGTCACGTGCATTCTGGACCACACCACAACGTTCCGAGATCGACCGTAGCTTGGATTCATCACGGGCCTCCACAAGTCCGTAAATGTTCCACAGATTGTCCAACACAAGCTGCACGAACAAAGGTTTGCGTCCTTTTTCCGCGGCGCCACTCTCTATCGCTTTCCGCCGTGGGCTGTAGAAATAATCGCCCCACAGACCTTCCAGGAGAGCAGATGAATCGGTAACTCCTTCCAGTTTCCCTTGGTATAACCGCGCGAACGTTGCCAAATCGAATGCCCAACCATCGAGTGCGGATCCGAACAGCACGTTCCCCTGCTGAGGGCTATAGTACAGAACGGAATCATCGGCATCTTCCAGGGCGGACGTTTGATTGCCAGTGGCGCTGATCTCCTCCCTTGCCAGCACATCCGTTGCGAACAGATTTCCTACAACCGCGTTCACCTGTTCCAGCACCTTTACCAGATGCCCATACGCCTCGGGCGGATCCATGCGCTTCTCCAGCACCAAACGATCGATCTTGTTCAGCAGCAACACCGTCGAAAGCTGCTCCCGGTATGCCTGCTGCAGACAAACGCGTGTCTGTGGACACACACCTTCCACCACGTCCACCACGATGATCGCTCCATCGCAAAGCCGTATGGCGGTCGAAACTTCGCTGCTGAAATCGACATGTCCGGGTGAGTCGATCAAATTGATCAGATAGTCCTGCTCCGGTGGCCCCAGCTCCCGGTAGAGCAGCGTAATACTGCTACTCTTCATCGTAATCTGGCGTTCCTGTTCATCGGGTCGGCTGTCCATGTAACGCAGCTTCCCGGCCAACCGGGCCGAGATAATCCCGTTGCTGGCGATCAAACTGTCCGCCAGTGTCGTCTTGCCATGGTCTACGTGTGCCAGGATGCAGATATTACGCACATGGCCAGCGACCGCCTGCAGTCGCTGGAGCGTGGAAAGGTCTACGCGCGACATTTTCTTCCAAAAAACCGGCACAAATCACTCACGGTTTTCCGCATAAGCACGATCACAGCTGATTTCCAGCACGTGCTATTGTTTTGTTTACACCCGCCAGTGTTGCCGGTCGCAGTTCACGAAAACAGTGATGGGAATGGTTTTAAAATTATCGTAAATGCCCACGAGGACATTGCTTAAAAAGGACATTTTTATTTAATCGCGCTAAGTTGTACATTCTCAATCCTGATAAAAGGACTCGGGGTGGAAGTAGCTCCAAAGAGATCCCACGATCATGCATTGAATGCTAGAGAGCAATGGGAAAGATTTGCTTTGCCCGCAGTTTTGCACATCAATTCACTCCTTCGTTAGCATTCCCTTGCATCTTCGATCCGATTTTGATCCGTTTTACTGTGACTGAACTAGTTTTGATGGACAAATGTGATTGACCGTCGCGAACTGGAATTTCTTGCTTTACGCTACAGATTGGTTTGCCAACATCGGCGCTATTAACATCCTTAGTAGGCTGTAACACACCAGCAGCCGGATTCGGCATTAGGCACACTTGATTGAACATTTTCTTGTCTACCAGGGCAGTGTTGTTGGTTTCGATTGGAGGAACATTCTCCTGAAAGTCATTAAAAATGGGTTCAACTTTCAGTAGCTTTGCAAACTTCACTTCTAACTGTCCATCCTCGGGTCCCGACGATTCGTCGGAGAAAAGCTCCGTTTTCATCACTCGGGAGAGAGAGTCCGT
>NC_064877.1:5210000-5212500 GCF_943734665.1 Anopheles aquasalis | reverse complement strand
CTGTTTGTCGTTGAGACTTGAGTTAGAGCCTTTTGGGGCGAAGTACCTGAAGTACCTTTTTCGTGATTAATTAGTCTTATGTCGTCGTGTGTGTGCGAAGGACCGATTAGGTCCCTTGAGAGTCTGTCATTTGGTGTTTCCCTTTTTTTCCCTCCAATAATCGCTCCCAATGCTGGCTATTGGGAAGCCCTACACTATGCATAGTGAGCACTTCGAGTCAATGTCGTAGACGTCGTGTCTCGCTCCACTTACCTCATTTTTGGTAATTCGATGCCGTGCCAACTTGACCACGGCAAAGTTGCCCTTGCCGATCGTTTTCTCGATTTCATAGAAACCGACTCGTATCGGGTCCTTACACTTGACGCGCGTACTACTGCCGCTGCCGCCGCCACCGCCACCGGTGGAACCTCCAGCACCGGAACTGCCACCACTTGCGGTGCCGGTGGTATTTCCATTGCTGCCCATCGTTGAGGACACGTTCGCCATTCCACTGCCACCACCACCACCGTTCGTTGCTACAACCGTGGGTCGTGAGACATGGTCGACATGGCCCACCATTGCTCCGGATCTGCCACGATCCGCCTTGCCGTTGTGATGGATGTTAGATGGGACTACCGGGACAGCACAGGCGCCAGCCGGTCCGATACCGGTGGCCTTGTGGTAGTAGCTGTGATGGTGATAGCTGTCCGATTCCACCACCGACGCCGTGGAGGCCACCGCCGCCGTTTGGTTGTGATTGCCGTACGACTGTACGCTGTTTGGTAGCGAGGGTACTGCCGATGATGATGCCACCGCCGCGATTGCTCCAGCGGATGGTACCGAGGAAGAGGATGAAGAGGCCGGTTTGACGACTGACGCGGTTACCGACATAGCCAGCGAGCCTGAGGGCTGTGCTGCTGCCATGGACATTGCCATCGGCATCAAAATTGACGTGAGAGAGGACGTGCTGCTGCTACTGCCAGTGCTACCGCTAGTGATTGTGCTCGTGTCCAGTGCGCCATATTCGCCCATGTGGCTATGTCCTGTCCGCTCTAGAAGAGTGTCTCCAAACGCTCACAAAACCGATGCCACTCGCAAGCCACTCGGTGTCACAACAATTCGCTCCCTGACTTGGAATTCCCTTTCGTTGGAGCACTTGTTTCCCTTTTAAGCGCGGATATCCTTTGGTCTAGACATTCTGTAGGACGCAATGAAAAAGAAGAAGAAGACATTCTTCAGCACTAAGGACATCTGTTGGAACGCATTTGTGCTAGACGCCGACAACATAGTAGCCATGTGAGAATCGTGACATGCGATGCGTGCTGCGAACGCAGTAACAGGCGCCGGTCTTCTGACGCACTGCCTGCTAACAACAAACGGGTAGAAGGCAAACGGTTTGACGTAGACACACTATCACCCCAAAATCGATCATGCGCCACTCGAGGCCTCTCCCCGGTTATCACACTTATCAACATGTCGCGGTGCGCCTCGCTGTTACGGCTATTATGTCAGCGTCAGTGGTCTCCCTCAATCAGTGATCGTCCACGGATAGCGTTGCGAAAGTGTATCTCGCACCTCTTTCACCTCGATGTACATCGACGAAGCTACACGAGCGGGATGTTGCAAAGCATAAGCCATGACCATGCCATGATATTTCTAATTACGCATTCCGCATTCTGTATTCTACAGGCTCCAGCACCACCAGCGGCTCGTATGGCAAAGGCCAACTCGTAGTAGTATATTTCCATGCAGTTCCAGGCATACCGATGCTACCCACAATTTCGTTATCTTATCAGCATGCTCACTGGAGGCATCCGAAGAAAAAGGTAGGAGGAGGAGGAGAAGGAAAAGTAAATAGGAAAGCACTCAATAACATTCGGGCCAAAAATAACAACAGGTTGCGTTTCCAGTGCGGTGGATGGTGTATGCAAACTAAAAAAGGCGAATCTCTTCGCCATTCGAGAGCCCTTGCGGCGTGTGCTGGAGTGGCGATGGCGCACTCGCTTCCCTCCCTGAGGTACCGCTTTAGCGTAGCCACTGTACCTCTGTGGGCTAATATCGATTTCAATTCAAATCCAGCTGTTGCTGTTTTCACGACTTTTTGATGCTGTTTGAGAGAGACACAAAAAAAACTAGACAAACATTTCGAAAAGTGTCTGCCAAGCGGCTATATCATTAAATAAACAATTCCGGGGGAGGGGGGGTTGAATTCATCATGTTGTCATTGAAATACCCGTTCATTGGCGTCACAGTTGTTCACACCTTGGCATGGGGCTACAGAACCTCGAAAGCGGTCAATTTAAAACATTCAAACCGGTAAAAATAACCACCAACGCTAAACGGAACTAATTTGGTTCCTCCTCCCCCCCCCCTCCCCAACAAAAATTCGGAAATTCGGCTTCCAGGTAGATCGTGGTCCAACACGGACAGCACCGTCTGTGACATCACGCGTGACAGATCAAATATCGATTTCATTAGGCAGGTGGTGATACCAGTTTTCGTTGTTCCTACAAAACGTTGG
>NC_064877.1:5172500-5197500 GCF_943734665.1 Anopheles aquasalis | reverse complement strand
CTATTAAGATATGGCGACGGCGGTTGTCGCGGTGCTTGGCTTGGCAAAAGGAAGATGTATTAACAACAGCCACCGTTTTGGGCCTGTTCCTATTTCATCTTAGTCCCAGTATTATATAGCGCGCACTGGATCAAAGAACTTTCGGTTTGTTTCCTGTTGGTTCTGTAATGAGGTTTTAGGGGACTACGAGAGAAAGGCGATCCATTTAGCTTTTCGTAGGCCAAAAGATCCGAGAGAATGATTTCGCTGGAACTCATTTTGAAATGCAATTAATTTTGCTTACCACTGAGTTCAAAGTTCAGCAAAAGTGCTCGCTAACAAGACACTGAATGGTGTAGATAAGATAAAAAAAAATATGTTGAAAACTTCAACCTAACCGTATGCAAAATACAAAGTTCCACCAAAGTCACGCCAAGCTGGCTTCCAGCGAACCATCAGCCAGATGACGGCGCCATGTTTCACCGCATATCATTCTTCTGCGGAACCGCTACATTAACAAATCAAATTCTAACGCAAATTATGATCATCCATCTATCCCTGGGGACGGGTAGCGGGTGGCTTCATACCGCGCGGTCTGTAAGAGACCTCGAAAATCTTCGACGGTACATTTTTGCATAAATGATTACGTTGGATGAAAGACGGAAGCCAAAGCCAAAAAAAGATCCCCTCCGCATCCCCTCCGCAAAAAATCCGATGGAAAGCAAAATCAACAACAAAATCAAATCACCACCCTGTGAAAACTGGCAACCATCCCCTTCTACAGGCGCCCTGGCCAGTTTCGGTCCAACTTTGCGCGGCCAAGATGAAGTTTCTCGCCCGCTCGCTCTCTTGCTCGCTCTGATAAATGATGGGCCACATTTGACGAGGTGATTTGTTGAAAGCTCAGCGACCCAACAAGATTATTAATGCTTCACCGTCGCACACGATTCTCGCTTTTCTTCCTCCACCAACCATCCCTCGCATTCCGTTTATACTCTCCAGAACATTATTGGGAACGGAAGCCCCATAACAGTTCGATGATTACTTACATACTGCTGCCTAAGAGGCCAGAGGCTAATCCTTGGTCCAAA
This sequence comes from Anopheles aquasalis, assembly GCF_943734665.1. Lineage (NCBI taxonomy): Eukaryota > Metazoa > Arthropoda > Insecta > Diptera > Culicidae > Anopheles > Anopheles aquasalis. The sequence goes on along the minus strand of NC_064877.1, from coordinate 5,196,430 downwards.
AATCCCACGAAAGCATCGCCGTGACACGGATAAGTGTACGGTACGAGCGATCGCCTTGACCGCGAAAACGCATCACGACTCCATTACAGCCCGGAAGGCACCACAGACACCGCGGCCCAGTCCCGGCCGATGCCATTTTTTGCGTCTTCAATGTCTTCATGAAGCTAATCGGATGTACCATGGCCACGCCACGATCACGAGGGGTGGCGATTTGCACGAAAATGCGAAGAAAAAAAAAGAAATCATAATTCTCAGACGTCCAGCCAGCAGGACTCCGTAGCGTTAGCTATTTGACTGCCACAGCTGCTCGTGTCCAGTGCTTCCATGCTGCTCGCCACGAACTAATGGGGAGTAATTGCCACTTCGTTACCCCCCCAGATCCAGGCCTCTTCCTCTCTCAGCCATCGCACCGCGGGTGTGAGACCCGCGTGACTTGCTGCTATCTCGGACGCTATCTGTGGATGTGCGACGCGGTCGCCTTGCCACATCAAACGGCGTCATGGTACGAGGGTGTGAGGCGTGAATTTATTTATTTATGCACTCATTTATTTATTTATTTAGGCATTCATCATCGTCGTCGAAAAGGGAGCTAGGAGATGTTGTTTGCCGAAGAAGCGCGGAGAGTAGCGTTTTTGGGGTAATTTTCCTGAAAACCGGTGTCCTCGACAGGACGAAATCATTCTCGCTGGGCTCGGTATTGACACGTTCGTACACTGGACTGAGGGGAGATCCGTTTTTGGAGTCAAATTCGACAATTCAATAACAACGTCAGTTCACCAATTGTACTCTTTTTTTCTACTCTTTGTTATAAAGCTCGAAGAAGTCAAATTGATGTTCTTTCGCCTCATTGAGTGCCAGCGGCCAGGACATTACCCTTCTCGGTCAACTGACTTTTAATGCCCGCTCTATAACTCACAATAATGAACCAACGATTCGCCAGCTCAACTTCACCCCACCACCACATCAAGAAAAAGGAGCTTATGCAGCACTGCTTCCCTTGAACTTGAGCTCAACGTAGGAGTTCGAAGGCAATCGAATTACTTTAATCCGCTAATGCACATCTGCTGTTATGGTGTGATGGCATTCGCGTCAGTGTACGGCAAAAGGATCAGGAACCATCTTCCGTTTGGCCAGTACGTGCCCATCGTGTACAATGTTTGGAGGAGGTTTTTCTTTGCACACCGATACTGCTGCTGCTACTGGCCGCATGTTTCATGCTTGCGAGGGGATTAGCGATGCTTCGCTAGCAACGCCATCGCTGTTTGACATTACGCTGTTTTGAAGCAATTTGATCTAGTAGCCGCGTTTTCCCGGTGAGGGCTTTGTGGAGATGCATGTCTAGGATTCCAAGGGAATTAGCTTTCGCTGTCAGGCCGAGTGTGGTCTTAAATAATGATCCCGCTCCCGGCCCTTTCCGATAGCAACTCGAGGCCAACTCGAGGTGGATGGTGCCAAACGGGAAAATCGATTTCCGATGCTGGCTGTGGGTGTGGGTTACAATATTTCAATTAAAGCAGCAACATCGTCCCACGCCTGTCCGCCATTTTGAGTCTATTTATAGGTGAAAACATTGTGTTTGCTCCTCCGTTCTCCGATCGCCACAACTCATTTCGCAAATGGCTTCATTAGGGGGGAGGATGTATTCCGGTTCGGTCGGCTCGGCTGGTCCGCCTGGCAAGGCCAACAGCCGGCCCCGTATCATCATTTGTCCCGCACCATTGGCTTCGCGCTGCGTGCCACGAGGATTTATGGCAAAGCGGCTTCGTTAGCCGTAGGCCGTGCTTCACCGGGCCACTGGTATTTTCTAGGTAATCCGAGAGTGGAATGGAGACTCCTCCAAGGCTTTCCCCGATAATAAATCTCGATATCCTCAATCCCTGCACAATGGATTCCCGGACCAACCACCGGAAATAGATGATGAGGATGAGTTATCCACTATTAAGTGTGATTCATACGATGGCATCCCTCCCTCAGTGGCTGAGCTGAGCCCTTTCCGGTTCCACTGCTCTGAAGAAACTCGCACCATGACACGCCATACTGGAGGCGCTGGACCGTGTCTTTGTTGTGGTTAAGCTGAGTCCGAGGCTGCCCACTGGGCTGGATGGTTTCGGGTACGGACAAGCTCATCAAATGAGCTACTACTATCTTATCGCATCGCACCGCACCGCACAAAATGGTCAACATTTGAGTCCCGGACTGGGCTGGTGACAATGGGGCTTCTAATTGACAGGCCTTCCAGGAGGACCCCTTTTATTGAGTTTTCGGTACCCAAAATCCTCCTCTCTACGGCCAAGGACGAAGGTTGGCAGAGCGCCACTTCAATCGCTGGCCAATCCAGCCTCAAGGCAGCTCAAACTATTGATCCACACTGACGAGTGTTTTGGGATGGCAGCGTTGGACGCCACCAAAACTTTAGAACTCGAATGGAAACTTTCGGGAGGAAAATTTAATTAATTATTTCCATTCCAAGATGCGCTCGTGGTCCAGGGGGTTGACGTCGACGATGTGCTGCATAGTTGAAAATTTCCTTATCCACGCACGACGGCACGAGATCCCGGCGCAAGTTATCGACCTAGCACTATCTCGGTGCCCTCGGTGGCAATCTCAACTCGTTGCAGGTTAGGGTCTACATTTCGGCAACTTTGAGTTCGACAAGAATGTGGCTGCCACTGCTGCTGCTGCTGCTCCTAAGCAAGAAGTCGCATTTTGAAACTGTGTGTTCTGGTTGGCATTCGAGGCGAGTTGCAGTCGTGAAGTTTGCGCTCGAAGCGCAGAAAGAGGGCAGAACTATGTGCCAAGAATTCACCTCCGGTTTATGGTGTTGGTTACCCCCGCCATTTCCTGAATGACAAGAAAATCAAGACCATTTTCCGTTCGCCCTTTTCCGATCGTCTGCAAAATGGTAAGCGCAGCGACATCGAGTCACCCCCCCGAGGGATGGGGACAGAGTACATCGTAATTCACTCCGGCAATGTTCCCTCTTCTCCTTCTCTTCATCCGAGGTCAACCGATACACCGGGGCTGGCCGTCTGATACTTACTGTGGTGCGAGTTAAAGCGGACCAGCGTAATGGTGTTTGCTTTCAGGTCGAAGTTCCGCCGACGGTCACGTTCGCGAGCGATTTTCGCTCGCCGGCGCAGACAGCAGATGACGAGCAGGGCAAAGATGGGGAAACCGATGATGCAGGACAGTATTGGCACGACGATCGTTTCCGGTGAAACTGCCAGGGTCGCCAGGAGTAAGGGTATTAAGGATTAAGGCAAACTGCTTCGCGAAGGAATGCGAGTCTCCACTCACCTGTTGGGTAGATCAGAATGTCTACCTTTCTGGCCGGTTGTTCGGTGGTCGATCGACTGCTAGCGATGGTGCTCGCGGTACTCGTGGTCGTAGTGGCGGTCGTGGTGATGGTAGTACTCGGTAACATGGTAACCGTTACCTGCATGCTGCCCAGAGCTGACGACATTCCTCCGGTACTGTTCGATTGACCGGCAACACTGGTCACAGCGTTCCGATTGATCTCTTCATTACGCGTTCCTAATCTCGACGGAATTGGTTTCACCTCGGACGTGCTACCGTCGGCTGTCCGCCGGTCCACCGCGACCGTCGTTGTCCTTCCGGCACGTTCGGTGGTGGTCACACTGGTGATGCCTTCAAGTCTCAGCAACATTCTCCCTTTCGCCCCAAAAAAGAGCGATCCAAAGCCAAAGAAGGAAATGGACACACCGGTACCAGCAATCTGTTGGCAGCGTGCTGTCACTGTGCCTTTGACCTCACTGCGGTGCCGTCTGCGTTTGCGATTTATTGTCGCCGCCACAAACGCCCGGTGGACACACCCGGTCAGGGCAGGTCAGGATGGTCACGGCTCGGCTCGGGGGGATTAGCATACGCTGTTGAAGGTTAGCGGGCTGTACTTCATCACAGCACAACCCCCGTGCGACGGGAAAGAAAAGTGCAAAAGTCAACCTCCGTGGTGCCTGCGCTTGACAGCTTCGCATGGAAATGGGAAACGCACGTCCGTTCCACGTGGGTTGAGTGTTATGCGATTTACCCACGCTCGGTGCCGCCCCGGTACCGTGGTTGGATTACATGAACGTATTTCTGGTCTTTCTGGCTACCGAATAATGCTGCTCGACTCAGCGGAAAGTCAATCGGTGGAGGAGGATTACCAGCCGGCGTGGAATTACCGTACCATGATCTGATCTGATCTGCTATCTGAGCACCGACCTCACCTGACAATGTTCGACTTGGTGACTGCTCTCTTGATTTGGTAGTCCTTACCCAGCATCGCGTGGAAATGTCCTTAGAAATGTGTTTTGTTGCGCGTTCTGAACCACAAACCGTAGTTCACCAGCCACAAAACACTTGCTTTAATGGTTCAACTCAATGGCCAACCTCTTCAACGAGAGATGGTCCACCGCAACTAGACCGCAATTGTCGTGACATCGGTGTGCGTGTTGTTAGCGCGGTGGTAAAGTGGAGCCCCCATTGGGATCGGGGTGTTTTTAGAATATTGCCACCGTCACACTGGGTGTAGCGCTTATCCTCGTGCTGTTCTCGTGCTTGTTGCTGATACTAATGTACACTTGCAGAGTAAGTGGGGCTTCACATGTGTGTGCACCGGACCACAAATACACAATACACTGCGTTGTGGCGATGTCCTCCAGGCAGGGGGGGAGGTTATATCACGGAGCACTACACCGACCAACCGACGACCGATACACAACCGAGCCAAGTGTCTGACTGTGCCATCAGGTGGGTCCTGATGCTGCCTCGCCTTGGCTACTGTCCGCCTACCAACACAACGCACACGTACACAGAACCACAATCGAGCCGGCGTTAAATCGAGTCAAAAGTTCGTCGTGCCAGAGTGAGCGAGTGAGAACGAGGCCGTGCCGGAGCCGGAGCCGGAGCAACTGTAACGAGTGGAACTCAACTCGAAACTGTAACTACCACGAGACTGGCGGCACCACTTCACTGCGCTGCAAGGAGGAAGTGCACGTTCGTGTCCGCGCGTTGGTCTGTCCTTCCGTTCGGTGGGCGTTTCGCCAGCACGCGTTTCTTTTGTTTCTCTTCCTGTGGTCCTTTCTGGAGGGCCCCGAAAACCCAACACACAACCCGTTTGTCGTCGGTTGGTCGGCGACTGTCGTCGTCGTCGTCGTCGCACTGATGCTGTACGCCCCACGGACCCCGTTGGCGCAACGAAAATCGATTCCACCAAGAAGCGCGCGGTGGTCGCGGTATGGCGCGCGTAAAGCCAGAATGCGAAACGCGACCACGATCGCGAGCGTATTTTCGGCGACGGACACGCGGTGATGCCAGCCAAAGGAGCCAAGGATACCGAGAGAGACAGAGACAGAGAGAGAGAGAGAGAGAGAGACAGAGAGAAAAATAGAGGAAGAGAGGAAGAGAGAGCGAGAGAGAAAGGAAAGAGAAGGAGAGCGTGGTTCGGCGGGCACGAGAAGAGCACACACAGAGAGGCGCACGCGACACGGCTCCAGCGCTGGCAACAGTCCGACGACTACTAACCGGCCACTAACGCCAACAACTTACCCAACCCGCCTGGCACACACAGTAGACTGGACGACTGGACGGCCACCCGGCAGTTAGTAAGGCGAGCAGCAGATCTCCCACACTCCTAGTGTGTTCGGGCTGACCGTACACCCCATTGGAGGTGGGTTTTGGGGGTGAATGGGGGGAGTGAAACTGTTAAGAGAGAGAATGATAGAGAGAGAGAGCACAACTCGTATTGCTACATTTCGGTGCTACACGTTCGTTTGTTGCAAAAAGGCGGAATCCGGTGTTTCCCGCCAAACGTGTGGTGCGGAGAGCGCGCGCACTCCTGTCTCCTGACGTCATCATCATCCCGATGACTACCGTGGGACCGCGTCGCCTTCCATTCCTTCCTGTTTTCCGGCAGCGGCAGCGCGGAAATTCCTGCTCGGCAGATCTCAACTCAACCAACCAACAAACCACTCCCTTTAAGAGCGGCGTATAGTGTACCACACAGTCGCACACAGCATCCACAGTGCGCTACTCATTTCGTGTTCCGTTTTTTGTTTTAAACAATGTTGCATTGTTGGTCTCTGTATTGTTTTATAATATTTTTGTCGATTATTCCCCTTAGTAGTAGACTACGATGACAAATAGTTTGGCAACACTGACAGTTGCCGTTAATCGTAGGAAAGGCATGGTCTACTAGGGAAAGAACTGTTAATCAGTTCACCATGATGGAGGCGCCCAACTATGGTTTCAACAAACTCGCGTAACATTTATACAAAATTCCCGTAAATTAGAGATGAAATGTGGGCTCTCGTTAAAATAATACAAAACTGTATGTAAATGATGCTTGAGAACAAATTAAAATACTCGTTAAATGACGCAATTTGCATCGTACTGTAACGCTGTGCCACTGTGTAATCCATCTTCTGGCTTGCCTTCTACCACCATCATCATCAACAACAACAACAACATCAGTCCACTCCCCTCCACTGTACTCCCGGACCCAGATTCGATTCTCACGTGAGAATCGCGACCCGACACTAGCCTTCCCCGGGAGCCGGGAGTATCATCATTACACACATCGGTTCGAACGAGAGAAATTGGCTAGAACACCATTTCCGTCTCATCGTTCGGTCGCTGTCGGTTGTACGTGCTAGCAAGCGGGATGATGCGATGCTGCCAGGCTCCCTGCTAGGTGTAAATATGATTCCAGCTTACCAGAGACACTCGCTCTTCACTCCGTTCCCACCCACACCACCCCCCTTTTAAGCATACAAACCGCGCTATTACAGTTACCGCGCCACTTTGGCATTCATCTTTGGCCTGGCCCCGATGATGATTGTGGTCGGGTGTCGTCTGTTGTCGGGTCGGGTCTTTTTGTTTGTTTCGACACTAAGCCAAGCCCATCTCGCAGGCCGGCTCATGAAACGTGTGCTTTTGTTTCGTGGCTAGAACAGTACGGCAGCGCAGTACGGTGAAGGCAGGGATTGACAAGGACGAGGAACGAGCGAGTGGTTTTAATGGTTTTTCGCCTTCCATTTTCGATTTTCCACCAGTTTAACCCGAGAAGGCGCCGCGAGAGAGAGAGAGAGAGAGAGAGAGGGTGCGCACTCTAGCTCGAAAAACGTGTTCCACTTTCCCCCGAGTTCTATAAACAAAGGGAAAAGAAAAGAGTAGCAAAAGCAAAGCGAGCAGGCAAAGCAAATGTTTAATTGGGCTAGTCACAATTCGGCCAGAGAGGAACAGGACGACAGCGAGGATATGGGGCCGAGAAACAAAGAAAAAGTTTTCGCTAACCACACACCACACCACGGGGCAATGGCGAGGTGAGGCAGTGAGGGAATGCGAAATTGCAGAATGGAAATTACAAGCGACATGGCGCTGGTGCCTGTACAGCCGCAGGCATTTTCCAGACATTGGAAATTCGTCAGAAAACTCAGTCGCCTTGTATGTCTGAAATGACATCCTCATGATGGAAATGGCGGATAGGTAATGAAACGCGTACGCGACATCACTCGTCTCATGTGAATGAGTTTTCCCTTTTGACAGACAGATGAGCAGAATACAGAGGGAAAATGGTATAATCATTCCTAGCATCACCATAGCAACGTCATTCGAGACGGTGGTAGAGCAGTAAGCAACACATTTCACTCAAGAAAGAATTCGAAAAACAGGAAGAACTTGATAGAAGTCGGTACGAGAGACTTGAGAAACGAATGAAAAATAGGGAGAAATAGGAAATGAAACCCAAATACCAAAAAAAAACATGGAAGAAAAATACATTTCACACACCACAACAATAAACCCGCCAAACGCTCTGACGCAATGACAAAGGTGTGAAAGAGATGACCAACGAGAGAGAGGGAAAAAAGAGAGAGAGAGAGGAAGAGAGAGCGAGAAAGGAAAAGAGAGACGTTTTTCCGAATGCTATATTCGGAAAATCGCATTCGGAATCGCAGAGGGCACGGGCACGGACCACTCGCTCGCGTCACTCGCGTTGTTATTGTTGCTGTTGGCGCACGAATCGCGTGAACCTTGGAGACGTTCAGACGTCGCTGTTCGCATCCGTTTTTTGAACACTTGAGTGAACTTGACCAACCAGCAGGACACTCAAACGATGCCGGTGTGCACGCGAGAGAGAATGGAAAATGTGGAACAGAAAAAACAAAAACGCAACTGTTGAGGTCCTGAGATCGTCACTCGACGTTCCTATCCCACCGAAGAACGTTCGCTTCACTCGCTCTGTGCCCAACGACTGCGTCTGCTGTCACGTTTTATCTCGTCTTATTTATCAACCATTCACCAACCATGGCATCGCTTGCTTCCAATCCTTCCCGTCCAATGCTCCACCCCGGTGTAAGGCCACCGGTTGTCCATTAGCCAACTACTTTCCCACAACGCCTTGTTTACTTGCCTCACGAGGGCCTCTACCTCGATTTTTCTGTTGCTCCTGCAGCTCACTCGCTCACCTACCTCGATGGGGGAATGGTAATCTATTGAGGCAAAACAAAAAAAAATACACGGAGAAGGAAACAATTCCGCGACAACGATGGTGGACGACTACTGCGACGACGGCAAACTGGCTGGAGCGATAGCGACCGACCGTGGCTAAAGGTCCGTGACGAAATCGTGTGACACATTTGGGGGGAGGGGGGGGGGGTAGGTTGGAGGAATATGGTGGGTGTTGATGGTGGGCAGGGCAGTCAGGATGGAATATGCTGTCAATCGAGCGTGAAACGGACACTCGAGTGACGATGGCATCCTCGGGCGCGGTGGACGGTTGAGGACGATTATCCGGCTTGCTTGATGATGCCAATGACGGGAACGGGAGGAAGTTATCGGCCAGGAGCAAGGCAGAAGACGCACACGTCTTACGACCCACTACAGTACGTTACCAATTTTATCACGTAAGAGTTCTTTTTGACGATATATTGTTGAATATTCAGAATAGCTCTTTAAATTACTAGAAAAATAATTCTAATAGTCTAATTAACGAGTTATACAAAAATCTAACTCTTATCTAATTATTACATCCTTTAAGTAACTACTTAGTGACTTACTAACTTAAATTTTAAAAAATCTATTTATCAAAGTTTTATTTTTATACCGTTTTAGGAAGTAACCAGACTCTTACAACACCATCTTCAAGGGCCAACGATAAAGGTAACGACGAAATAAAAATGTAATCCATTTCCGATTCCGTGATCTTGAAGACACTTGGGTCCGGGAGTACTGGAAGCCTTATTTTCCATTCCTCGTCTTTCCGTTGCTGGTACCGAAATATCTCGAGTATCATAATTCCATGAATTGCGGAAAGCAAATCCTTCTGTGCCCTTGTGCATTCGGCGACGACTCTTGGAAAGTTTCCACAGAATCTCTGACATCTTCCCGGAACTGAAAGTGTGTGATCGAGAACTGGGAGTTTTGGGTTTGGATGCTGCTCCTTTGACTTCTCTGCGCTCTCGCACTCCCACCGCTCTTCTCTCTTGCTGTCTCTCTGTCTGCAACTCTAAAATGGAAACCGAACAGTCAATGAAGCGACGCAAAAGGGTCCCTTTGGCGGCTCGCTTTAACCAGGAAAGGGGAAATGGTGATGGCGATGGTGCTCGAGATGGTCTTTCGGGAGTTTGATAAGAGCGTGGTGGGACAATTTGCGAAAAGCAAAATCTGATTGCCGGCACTCACTTCGGCACCGATCGCGACGGGGGTGCGACGGCGATGGAATTGAATTTTCCTAAACTTTTCCCCTGCGGTCCTTTCGATCGGCGGTTTTTTTTTTACTTTTTCTTTTCTGTTTGTTTCTTCAACCCTTCTCCAGCCCATGACATTCCGAGCATATTGGCGGCGTTTGTTGACGGTAAAAGCGGGGACGGGGGAATGGGTTTTGAAGTTTTGAATATTTCGTTCCGTTCGTCGGCTTTTTGCTCCGATTTCCCTTTTTCGCTTTGATGGTTTCGACGCGCGGTGAATGGTAGACCATTTTTCTGCTAGAATAATGTTAGCGTTGGCCAAGGCCGGGTCCCGGGTGTTGGGTGCGAGCATATAAAGTAACTTACTCGATCTCGTTTGTGCCGACAAACGAGACCTTTGCCGCGATACGTCGTTGGACGCTCCGGATCGTGCACCAGTGGGGGACCATCCTTCAACTCGTTTAATGTTGGCCGTTGATTCGTCGGAGGATGGTGCTGAGTGGAGACAAGGATAAGAAAAATAAAAGGTCTTCGAGGGTGCAAAGGAAAATAAGTTTATGGTTGTTCCACCATTCCTTCCCTCCTCCGGTCGGACTTACTGTTGCTGCTACTGCTGCTACTGGCAGGCAGATCGTTATGCTTCACTTGTAGAAGCTTCATTTGATGGAATTTTACTAGCAACCACCCTATGCACCCGATCTGGGAGAGAGAGAGACTGAAGGGGAGAAAAGCAGGGGGCTGAGTTCACAATTGTTAAAGTTCGCCGCCTGGAAAAATCTTCTACCTTCGCGATTTAACGCAGCTTGTTAAAAGCTTGCCCCACTTCTGTCGCTGCTGCTGTTCCTGCTTCGAGGGATCATTTTACAACTTGTTCCTTCCGACTGGCTGGGAGTGAATCCCGGGAGTATACAGCATCCAGCTGGTGGAAACAATGATCGTTGTTCGTGTCGTTGCACTCCTTTTTGCTCCACGTTTTCCCCATGAAAATCAATCTGCTCGAACTTTAATAGCGAGCGAATGTTGTTGTGCGAAACTTGTTCCTTCGTTATGGTGTTGTCTCTTTCACTCTCTCTCTTTGTTGCACTCCGTATCCACTCTTGATTGTTGTTGACGCGGGTGAGCTTATGATGAGTTGCTTGAAACTATTCAAACTTGGAAAATGGAAACGGATGCCGATCGCGATGTGGCTTCTGTGCGGCATTTGTTGCACCCGGGAAAACTTGAAGTGATTGAAATTTATACGAAGAAAGCTATTCCAAGTTTTGCTACAAGAGAGCAAAGGGGTGAAGAAATATGAGCATAATATATGCATCGTCTATAAATTTTTACTTTTTTAACAATGTAGAGTAGGTGAACACTTATTGTGTTGTTAGCTTACAGAGGTAACATATCTTAACTAAATATATTAAACATGCTTTTTTTACTTAATTTATTCTAACTAATATATAAAATTAAATTTCTTTAATTTACTGTTTCATACTATAAATATAGAGTTCACAATTAAAATTTGCTCGATTTCCGAAGCGAATTTTCAATATCCAATTTTTTCAAAAATTCTCAACAAGCTCTTTCTCGCGGTGATTGCTGTGGAACCCAAGTGTTCCATTTGATGGGACAAATATATTCCTTCCATCATAAAAACGCGACGCATGTCACATTCCACTTATGAGGCAGGCGAATTGCATTCCAATGAAACATGTTCCACCAAACAATCTCCCTCCATCCGTTCCTGCATCTCGAAGTTCTCGAAAACTCTCATTGACTTATTCATCGTTTCGCTTTGCCGATTTTTCAAATTCGACTACCACGATAGCTCGAGGACGCGGCCACACACGGAAACGCACGGCAAACTCATAACCTTCCATCATTCCGGGCACGGAAAAGCACTCCGCCATCTTTGCGTCATCATCACATCATCAAAAATTATTGCAATCAAGTTGGCACGAGGCGGGATTTCGATATCCTGAACAAGGTGATCCCGGGAGAGCGTGAGGATGGAATGGAGAGACAGGCACCATCACCATTCGGATGGCTGATGCTCAAGCATATTGTGCGTCTATTTACCTTTCAGCAGCAGCAGCAGCAGCAGTCAGTCGTTCATCTGTCTCGAGTTATCTGCCCTGACGTCGAGCCACCATGACACAAAGCGATGAGATGATCACTTCAGTGGATCTGGCCACTCGAAGCTCGCAGCTTTGATGTCGTTGCTATACCGTGCCGTTCGAGTATTCATCGTTTTCACATCATGACGCCTGACGTCGCCATCGGTGCCAAAAAGTTCATACGTCAAGAGCATCAAACCTCGCGAAACAATCACACTGAGGGACCAATTAATTAGGAATTCAGCACAACTTTTCCAATCAACATTGTCCCACCGGACAACCGACGCGCCCTTCCTCTCGCTCTCTTCGGTGCCTTCTGCAAACAGTATCGAGATGCAGGTTTGGTTTTTGGGCGAATGGTGGTGCCGCTTTTTGTCGATAAAATATGCAAAGTTTCCTAAAGTTCCCGCAACGTACCGTACTGCTGCGCTTTACCCCTTTTGTTCGTTACGGCTACAGACTCCTATAGAAGCGTTGGCTTGAACGCCTTTGCAGAACACATGCTACCGAAAACCCCTCTCAAACATTTCTCAAAACTCCTCAACCACCATTAGCAGCCATTGACCATACTTATCCCGAAAGCCCAACATGACTGGTTGTTGCAGGTTGTTGTTTGTGTTGTCTGCCTCCACGTTCTCCTCGTCGTAGATAATGGTTTGGAAAGGGTAGGTGGCAGAAGGTGCGTCTCGTTTGGCCCTCCGTACTCCCGCAGCACGAAAATAAGGCGTTCCAGATGAAAAATATAGGTCACACAACACAATCGAACGGAGGGACCGAAGTGGACGCTGGTCGGACCTGGTGCAGCACCTGTTTGGGCGTACTAATAAAACCGGCCCGGCAGACAGCACGGCTTGAACAATAGTCTTGAGCGATGGTCGTAAAACCCTCCGCGCCCTTCCCGACCTCCCCACCTGAAACCCCACAAATAGTGGTGAAGGGGTTCACCCTGCCAGAAGAGGTTCTTGTTTGTTGCCAACCTGCAAGATCCAGCTTCCCGATGCGACCTGCGAGATTGGGATTGCTTAAACTCGACCGGGAGTCCGACCGGGGTGCTCTTCCACCGAACACACAACATCCCTTTGTGAAGCCATCCGCCATTCAAAGCCGCTCCAGAAGCAGCTACGAAATGAACAAGCGTCGTGTTTCTCCCTGCAGCTTATGGCTTTCTGCTGTAGCTGTTGCTGCTGAACGATGATATTTCGTTTTCCTTTATGTGGAAACTCTGCAAAACATCCTTCTTCCTCTGACGGCTTCTCCTGTAGTAGGCGACCTGGAATTGAATGAAGGAGCGGATCCAGGAAGGCCGTGCCTCCATCCTTGCCGGATGGAGGGCAAAGTGATATCTGTCAGAACAATAGACAACACTCAGCGGGACATCGTATGGGCAGCAAATGCGGCAAATTGTGTCGTATAGAGGGCCTGGCGGCGCTAGTGTGCGAATGACGGCCGTTAGACGGATTTTTCGGGAGAAACGTGTCACTCGCTTGTTACGCCCGAAACGCCATCCCGATGTACGGCCCGGTGTACGGCCAGCATCAATTAAATGTGCTACTGACAGATCCCGGAGAGCCGGTCCGGACATCCAAACCAACGGCCGAAGACTAGACCTTGAACCGACCATACCCGGAGGATATTGGGGAATGTGACTTTCGGGGCAGGTTATTTGTTTTAGAATGTTTTCCAACAAAGGCAAACCGCACCTTGGATGGTTTTACGATCAGCCCTGCCCGTCGGTCCGGCGGAACCCCCAAAAGGGTCATCAAGTGTAACCAATGTACTGACGCTCGTACGATGTACTAAGCTTCTAGCTCGAGGCAGCTTCATTTTTCCGCACGAACAGCGCTTTCGGGCAGTTAAAAACAGTTCAGCAGAACAGGCTGTGGGGGGGGGGGGGGGGGGGGTGATGGTCGTTTTTCCAAAAATTGCATAAACGTACCAAAAGCGGACCAGCATCAGCATCATCAGGTCTTCCTCCTCCTGGATGGATGATGAATATTCATTACACGGAAAATCGGGCACATGACGAGCGCAGGGGCCCGGAATTTTGGCCGAACTGCACCGAACCCGCATGGTAGATTATTGATTTACGACAGATGGTGGTCACGTTGGTGGCGTAGAGGATGCTGGATGAATTATGCAATCGTGCTCTCGCAGACCCCTTCGCCCATCCGCTCTGCTCCGCATCATACGGTTTGGCTTGGGGCCAAATCCGGGATTACAGCGTTACAAAGTGGTAAACTCAGTTTGCGGAAAGAGCTCGTCCAACCGCCCACAAACACACGTTAAGGCGGTGGAACACACATCGTTTGACGGCGGCAATCGCTTAGTAATTAAAACTAATTTATCATTACACAAGGGGAAAAGGGATGGTTTGCGTCACAATCTGCATCAAACTTGGACACTAATGGGACACCTCATCGAAGCCATTTTCGGCCAATCAACCTCACGCCACATTGTAAGCCATCAGCGGTAATCGATAAATTGCACGAGTTCGTACGAAACGACGTAATCAAACCTAAAACCCAAGATTAGATTTGATGCCCCCCCCCTTTGGGAATCGCGTCTGTTCTTGACAGTGAAACGATGTCACCGGATTCGACTGGCTGCCCTTGCAAATTGTCTCACTTTGTTACGCTGATCGGTGTTTATTTAATCCCATTTCCGTTTGGTTGACACATTTACAGGGCGCCATGTTGATCCGGTTGTTGGTGATCCGCCGTAACGTCGCGGCACATTATGCGCTCGACTTTAATTCGAAAAAGGGAATGAGTACAGAAGGATGTCGCTTCTGGCGGCGAGAGGAGAGAGAAGCACAAAAGAAAACAATTGCCTTTGCTCTACTGAAGAAAACAATCGGGTTTTTGGGCTTGGAAGTCGGCTTCTGATGTTTTTCTACATTTCAACTTTGCTCAACCACTCGCCGGGCCTCATTTCGGGTGGTGACCTTTTGTGCGTGCGCGTTTTGTAACTTCTACCGTTCCCAATTGCGGGGCTTTGCTCGACCGCAGACAAGCTCGGCACGCTCCAGTTGTCTCCCGAGACAGCCCGAGCGGCGTCCGACAGCGATCCCAAAATGCGTGCGTCTGTTGCCCACCGACATCGCGCCGACAATCATCGCTCACAGTTACTGCACGCAGGCAAATCAGGGAAAACAATGAAAGTTTTTCTCCGGAAGGCTCCCCGGGATGGGCGCTTTCCGGTAAGCAGAACGAACAGCAGCAAACGAAGAGGAAAAGAAGATGAACTTATCGGCCTCGGACCAGTTGGAGTCGGAGGGTTGACTTGACACGATATGACCCAGCTCAAAATGGTTTCGCTTTTTGGGTGTCGTGATGAGTGAGGTGTTGGGAGTGGAGCGTGGGGGGAGGGGGGGCAGAAGGTCCGGAGGTTTATTTTCGTGATTTCCTGCGCATCCTGTTTGGATAGCTTTAAGCCCAAAACATCATCACCACTGAGGTCAAAGTTAAATAGATTCGCCGGAGCTCAGCCTGTCACTAGGAGTAAGCAGGCTGACCTGGCTGTCAGTGAAAGTATATGTTTGCTCGGATCGAGAATTTTGTGTAATTTTTTTTTTATTAAAAAAATATTTCCAAGAAAGACACAAACAGATTGAGCAGCTTCCCACCATCTCACAGACATCTGTATGCCACATTCTGCTCAGCTTTTCCATTTTCTCACCCAAAACTCCATCGCGTCCCCAAAAAAAAAAACGGGGAGTTTTCCCTTACGGGACAGCACCGTAGCCTCCAGAGATTCCACAATTAATTAAACTGCTTCAAAGCAATAACTATTTCTTCACCTTTACTTCCCATAATTACACTGTGACGCCCGGAAAAAGGTTAATCATCAGCCACTTGCGGAGCCAAAACTCATTTACATCGTCACCATCATCCACCGCACCGCTGCCGGCGGGAACGTGGTGCGCTGGATGGATTTTATGGGCCTACTGTTCGACTTTTATGCGCCTACTTTGTTTTCCATTTTATGACACAAACGACCTGTCGGCCGGCATTTATTAACTGCCCGTTTATACGCGGCTGCCCCTTTTGGCGCACCGGCACACCGCGCCGATGGCACCGCAAACCATCGGCGTTCGAAGATGCTTTGGAATTGATTCTTGTGGTGAGACCATTTGGGGAGCGCGGGCCATGATCTAGGTTAATTGATGGGTTAAAGCGATTCTTTCGGATATTCATTTGTGCGGAGGATTGTGTTGGATCCTTGAGGAATTCAGGACATTTCCGAAAATCGTACTATCGTCCATTTAAAACACGACCATCGTTTGTCACTGTGTGGCGGCTGCGTAACACCAGCAGCTGTTTCCGGCACCGAAAAGGTAACCTTCGCTCGCGGGACCGCACCGGTAGTAATCTGTCAATTCTCGCACCAGCACTGTTTGCAGAAAAGGGTTAAGGGCTGCTTTTAATGGCGGTTCTGACGAATTTATTTCACGATGTTTTTTTTTCTCTCGCT
The DNA here is from genome assembly GCF_943734665.1 of Anopheles aquasalis. Classification (NCBI taxonomy): domain Eukaryota; kingdom Metazoa; phylum Arthropoda; class Insecta; order Diptera; family Culicidae; genus Anopheles; species Anopheles aquasalis. The sequence continues at coordinate 5,180,166 of NC_064877.1, read as the reverse complement.
GTCTCTCGCTCGGCTCGCTGTCTCGTTCCCTCGATAGCCACAGAGTTTACATTTGTCATCAAGTTTGGCCGTTACTTACATTCCTGCTGTTTAGCGATTCCTTATAATGGAAGCGTTAAAGCTAGGGACAGATTGCAAACGCTATAAAAAAGAGGACGCTTTAAAACGTCGTTACTCTTACTGCCCAGTAAAAAAACAGGAGGAAACTATTACTGCGTGTTACTGCGAGCCGCGCTCACGTTGAGATCGTAACGCAGCCCTAGAAACCTTAGCTAGAAGTATAAAACATTTATTGGATAAGTTTTCTTCCTCCTAATCCCACACGGACGCACGCACGCACGCACACGCGCGATGCTTCATTGAGGAAACCTGATAACGTATCGCGTGGAGTTTTTCCATTCCGCATCCGGATGGCGTGACCGTCACTCCGGCAAATCCTAAATGACCGTCTTAATCGTATCGAGAAGGATACTTTTCTTCCCCAAAAGTCTTTGCATTTCCTTTCGCACCTGATGCTTTCTCAGCACGAAAGGTCATTCGCTGGTAGTTCCAGTTCCCGTTCCAAATTCATCTTCTTCTTTAGCGATCCTTCTTCCCGGTGAGACGCCGCTCGGTCATTGTCAGCAGCTACGAATCCGTTTGAAGCACAGATTCCGCCGTTTTCGGTGGCAGCTTTTTGCCTAAACGATTCGTTTAAAAAACTCACTCTGGCTGATCATGGAGGGGAAATGGCGAACCGATTGACGATGTCAATGAAAGCTTTTTTTGGTGTCGAGAGTACGCATGCGCCCAAACCGCAAACTGTATTTTAATTGAAACTGTCGTTTAAAATTTCTGTTTTATCACTCAAATTCCTCAATAGTTTTCCAAGCGAGTTTTGAGCAAATCAACTTGAAAGGGCTGAAAAAATGAAAATTAAGGAACGAATGAATGAATTCCAACACCAAAAATGTTATGTAATCATCCTTCTAGAAGTAAAATAGCCGTGTTAACGGATAATCAAAATTCTGTATCTGTTACTACCACAGGATCCACTGTGTGGAGCATTATCCTGTCGGCACAATAACACTGGCCCGCATGGCGGCTCGAGCCCAACCTTCGTGTCCCGCGACGAACACGGGCCGAAGTCCAAAAGCTCACCGCCCGCTTCGTTATCGAATCTCACAGGTCCGCACGCTATACACGCTACTGGTCTCTGCTTTCACTCTCTGCTGTCAGTAGCACCCTAGCATTCCAAGGATTCAGTTCACTGGAGTCATCAGTGTTTCCCTCTCCTGCACTGTGTCGTGTCCTCGGCGTGTGGTCGCGCCAATTCCATGCCAAGTTAGTGTCTATCGTGAAACGGTAAGCTCTGGCAGCTGACACGTGAAACCTCGGCACAGTGCGGAACGAGTGCAGGTTACGTTCCCAAGTGTCCCAGGGTGGCGGACGGACGTGCAACATTAAAAGAACATCCGTGGGAAAACTCCCCGGCGAAAACAAACAAACCACCACCGTGATTTCCGTTCCGTCCCTAGGTGGTCTCCCCTCTAGGTGCCAGGCTAGCTCTAGGAGTCGGTCCAGACACACACCGAGCCTGTGCTCGGACTGCCAGCACCGGATGTCGGAGTTTGTTTGGATAAAAGGACGCGTTTGAAGTGGAGGCCGGGGGCAAAGGGACGATGGCATCTTTTTAATTGATTCCCGCATAATTTCGGCATTAAGAGTTCCAGCTACATGAGCCATCGTCATTAATGTGTCTAGTGTGTATGTGTGTATGTATGTGTGCATTTGATCCGGAGGGAATTGTGGTGCCATGTGCCATACTCCCACGACACCGCCATTATTAGAAGTCCGTGAAGAGGAAGAGGAAAATTCAATTCATACTTCGCTAAGGACCGTAAGCGGATTAACCTCGCGAAAAACGTACCATGAGTGTCGCCCAGTGTCGGTGCTTCGGCTAGGCGCTTCCGGAGAAAATGTTTTTCCGATTATGCCAGCATTATTGAACGCATCGGGGAGACACAACGTCGGAGACTCGCTCCGTTTTCGGTGACCTGGAATGCGGCAGACAGGCGGGCACACTTGTGTGAAGTGTAGCAGCGGCATGCGAGTGGAATTCTATCAAACATTCCTTCACAAGGGCTTGTCACTTATCGTTGAAACGGCCGTTAAATTCGTGTCTATCACTCTCTCTTTCTCTCTCCTCTGTAGTGTTCAGTGCCCAGTGGATTCAGATTCGATGCAAGTATTCCGACAAGGTGATACAGCGTAGTCCGGATTGTGAAATGCCGCCATTCTAGTTCCCCGCATCGCGCCACAGAAAGAGAGTCCGTCGTGAATCGTTGAATTCTATTGAACAACTCGTCGACTCCGACTCCGAAGTTCAACTCTCCACGTGAAACTCGGGCCGAAAGTGCTCCAACCCATTGATGGTTGGAATCCAATTACGAACTTTTCGACATTCAGGATTCCCGGTACGGGTCCGCTTACCTGGAAGCTCATCATCAGCCTAAGCCAGGTGCAATGTAAATGTCTCACCACCAGGGCAGCCGCTCGCTTCGACCACTACGCCAGTCGCCAGTAGCCGCTAGTACTATCAACGTCGCCACCACCACCGCAACACCGCCAGTGCAGCCGCCAGAGTCGGTCTGCACCCAACCACCACCTCCGCACACTGTCCAGCACCGGCACCATTTCGAAGGGATTCGTTACAAATGAAAATACCAAGAGAGCCACCATAGTTATCTATCCGACCGGTAAGTCCGAGCCAGCCAGCCAGCGAGCCCCGCAATGGAATCGGTCAACATGGCACCGATGGCCTTGACTCGATCTTCTTCTTCTTCCTTCTCCTCCTCTTCCATCCGTTCTGTCCAGTTTCGCCGGAAACGGTCATCATACCCATCGTGTCCTGCATTATCGGTTTCCCCATCCTGGCGCTGCTGGTGATATGCTGCCTGAGGCGGCGGGCCAAGCTGGCACGGGACCGCGATCGGCGCCGGAACATCGACCTCCAGGATCACGCAGTCAGTCTGGTGCGAATAAATGCCATACATAGGTTCAGTGAGTTGACACGTAGAAATAAGCAAAACAAAAAAACTGAGTGGCATCAATCGTAATCTTCACAACCCACATCACCACCTACCCTTCTCCAGGGGATACCAGGACCCCTTCTGTTTCTCTCTCTTTCTCTTTCTGTGTCATCACTCTTCTCCCATTACCTTATTCCCTGTCGTCCCATTTTCACCTTCCGAATCCACACCGAACCAACCAGTATCCGGCTACTTGGCAGAGACACCTCCCGTCGACTTCTGTCTTAGCAACAGAAGAAGACAGAAGGCCTGTTGGGTGGCGCATCGGTAGCGGTCGAGGCTTCATTAGGCCCGGGTGTCATAACCTCTCCCCCGGGGGCCTACCGAGAGCCCAATTCTGCGAGCGTTACCTTCCAGTGTCTCCTGCAATCACGGCTTCCTTTGATGGTTCGCGTCCGGCAGCAACTGTTGACGCCTCTACCTCGCGTACCCGTTGATTATATCCCTTTTGAATAAAGGATAACCGTCTCGAGTAACCGGGCTGGTGGCCAACTCTTGCCTTGCCCGACAGGACGGCCACGGCTGGCTGTTTGTTGCTTTGTGGTGCTTGGAGGTGGCTTGGTTGCCTCCATCGCCCCCTAGAAGCAGCAGCATCAACGCTGTCGCCACCACCGTTGCTGTCGAGGTTGTGGTTTTGGGTCTCTCGTAATTGGAGACGCAAGCACCACTGGCACAGCCACGGCCCGGGATGTTATTTATGTTTGCGCGTTCTTGCGATAAGACGATGAGACGGGGGACGAGAACGGGTAGGGCAAGCCAGGAAGCGAAGCGAAAGGTGTCGAGTTAAAACAAAATGAGGATTAATTGAAGCAAACGGGGAAAAGGATATTTCCCGCTGGCGACTCTCATTAACTCGCTCGCCATGTTTTCTCGCTTTTTACCCTTCGCCGCCGCCGCCGCGGGCGGGGAAGAATACTAAGTAATCCTCGATGAATCCTTGTGAACCCAACCCGGTACCGAATGGTGGTTCGAATGTTTTCCCTTTTTCAGAGTCGCGTCACTATTAACTAGCGTTTGCGGGCTTTTGTGGTTTCTGTTTCTGGGTTGGGCAATGCGGTCATTGCGTGTTCTGACGCGGCCGCACCACTGCTATTTGTAGCAGCGCAAAACACGCGAAAAAACTTTCTGGTCCCCACTTCCACCATCACCAGTAGCCCTCGAAATGGCCCGGCGGCCCAAGGGTTCGTTGGTTCGCATTTTCTTTTTGCATAATTACCGGATTACCTTTCCCCCCTCCTGCGCAAGGGTAGATTGATTTTCCAACCTTTCCGGTTCCGTTTCATATCATTTCACGTTTACGAAATTATTTGCCTTTATTTTTTGGCCCACTTTTTATGCTGTTCATGCTTCATTGGCGAGAATGCGAGAAGGAATTTTCCCTGGCACGACCGGTTATCGATCCCCCGGCTGGTCGTTTCATTCACTTTGCGTTTCGCCAGAAGGACGAAGGCCGTCGGCGTTCCACTGTGCGCTTGAAGTGGTTGACCCTTTCTATGAATACTTATCCAGCTCCCATTCGATATTGATGTACCGTGGGAACCCCCCACCCCCCCGGGGGGCCCGTAACCAAGGATTGATTTAGGATCATCTGGTTTTTGTAGCAGATTAATTTTACTTTAAGGATTCGAAATTAACCCTTCTCGAAGACGCACCCAGGCGGCAGACCCAGCACACGATTAATCATTCACTTTGAACACTGGCCGCCTGGCAATTGCTGATTGGCGTGCGCTCGAACTAAATTATCTCGTTCATTTAATTTAATTTGTGACTTCACTTCCATCACTTTCCGGAGACCACCCGGAGCGGAGTGTTGGTGGTAGATTGTGCATTGAAGCTGCCTTGCCATTAGTAGCGTTCGCCTGCTGCAAAACTTTCTCAAACACTGCGCTGCTTAATACAAAGCAAACTCGCCAAACCACCGGAGAAGTAACCGAAGCACAGAAAGTAGTGTAAACCAAGCCGACACTCCTCGCTCCTCCCCTCGCTTTGCCAGCCAGTTTGATTGAAACTGTTGGCCGCATGCTCACGTGCAGCTGGGCTGGCTTCAAAAGGGAGAAAAGCCAAACCGAAAAAGGACATACCGTGCACCGTGCTGCTTCCCGCTTTCTGCCAACAAGCACACCGAAGGGATGCATTCTTCTTATCACTTTCCACACTTCACTCTTTCCGCCTGGCCGCGTGCACCATTTAAACTTCTACTTCATGCTCATGCTAGCGCAACATTATGGCACCATAAAACGCATTCATTCGCACTTCGCAGTACCACCAGCACCACAATCTCTCGCCCGAAATTCGCTTACATTTGCTGAAGTAGCTAACCGAGTAGAGAGCACAGAGTGCGATCGAGTGCCCAGCTGCTGCTGCTGCGACCGTGCCAGGGCCGGAAATTTAGTGTGTAGTGACTTTACAAAGAATGAGAAATTGATTATCATAAATATGTCCGTCACTGGAGCCGTTGTGCGAATTTCCATTTACATGATATAATACTAAGACGCTTAGTAGTTAGGCAGATGGAATGAATATTTCGTAAAGAATTAATGTCCTTAAAAAGAAAGTGTTTCGAAATGGTTCTCTTGTGTGTCTTTTTATGGTACGAAGAAAAAAAAAAGAATGCTACATTAAATGAAAAGAAATTCAATTGCCATTTCCACTTTGACATTCCACGGTCACGGAATGTTGCTCCGCGTGGCGCGTGTGGTCCGCAAGTACCAGTTGCCAGTGGCTACACATCATAGTCGCCAGCGGCGCCCGGCCGGCCAATGTCTGCTACGTTCGCGCGCGCTCGCGCTGGGCCTCATAAATCGAGCTTTCCGTTTATTAGCGCCCCGAGGATTGTAAATACCGAACCAACCTACCACAATGGCAGCGGCGTGGTAGAAACGAAGAAGAAGACCAAAGCGGCGTAGTGGAGTAGACACGTAGCCCGTAGCCAATGCATATTCAACCGTGCTTGTGTATAAATAGAATCCTTGCAAACCGGAATCCAAGTACTGGATTCGCTTAGTGAACACATAGAACATGCTGCTGGCAGGCAGGTCGGCTACTAAAAGGCAACGAAAGAAAAAAAAAAGCACGCCGGCACTTTATGCGTTAGCAGGGCTCCCCGGTTCTCTACTCACTGCGCCAACCTACTAATTTGCTTTTGCACCGTTTTTGCTTCTCTTTTTCTCTTCCTTCCTCTCTTTCTCTCTTTCTCTGTCTCTCTGTCTCTCTCTCTCTATGTTGTGCATTTTCTTTTCGTGAAAATTCCAACAGATTACAATGCCACGCGAGCTGTCAGTTTGTGTTCTGAGAGAAGTATAAGCCACAGCATCCCGTCGCTAGAGCTGGACACGATCCTCGAGGAGACCCTCTGTTCGGTCGAGGTGTGAGCGGCCGTAACTCCTGCCCTGGCTGCTTCGCTTTGGTGGTCCGTAAGGTTGCGGACGAGAGACCGACGCTGATGATGCTGTTGATGATGATGGCTGTGCTCCTTCCCCCGACACACCAACCCCAGGATTTTATGTGCGAGTCCTCCTCCCTCCGTGCGGTGTTCCAGGCGGTCTCAATGTATCCGTGGTGCTCGTGTTCAACCAATAGATAATAACGTTAGAATGGCCGCGTGCGGTGCGTAGTGGAAATCGTTCGAACGTGCAGCAGCCAAACCAGCACCCCTCCCCCCCCCCCCCCCTCCCCTATGTGTATGTGTGTATGTGATAGTGATCCTTTACTCCTCGCTGCGAATGAATCAAAATTGTACCCCACCCGCAAACCCAACCACCCAACCCAAGCACGGCGTGTCTGGGAGTGGTGGTCGAAATTGCTTTTCCCACTCTTCCCCGCGGGTTTCTCGAATTAAAGTTTGAAATTCGATTTGGAAAACATTTTGATAGCCAGCCAGGCGTTGTACGGTCCGCCGGTAGGGCGGTGTTTTGCGAATCTGGTAGAGAACTCTGTGGTGCTTTTTCAATCCTTATAGAAAAAGGGGAAAATGGTGCAGCAACAGCAGCAACAACGGAACAATCAATCTTTGTGCTATAGAAAAAAAAACCCGTCCAGCACTATCGGCGGGGGGCAATCCGTACAGGACATCAATCCAAAGAGAGAGAGAGAGGAAGCGAGCGACGGATCAGATAGAAAGATAGGAGAAATATTCAATCCTAGCTGGTAAAAAAAATGGGTAAAAAAAACCATTAGGAGTATTAGTTCTTGCACACCTGAAAAAGCTCTTTAAGCATTTTCTGCCTTCCCACCATCCATGTGCCGGCCGTGTCGTCGGTATTACTTCTTCCTTCCAAACCGTGATGTGATGCTACTGGAACAGAATTCCCTGAGAGATGGGATAGAACCCATGACCGTAGGCTCGAGGTGGCCCATTGGACGAGGTGATCGATCGATCGATCACCGAACGGAATGCAAACGAACCAAAAAGAAAGCTTAGAAAGAGAGAGAGAGAGAGAAACCACCAAAAATGCTTTAAGAAAAAGAACCAACCTTTGCTCCTGTGCTGTCCTTTCCTCCGTTACTTCCCCCTGTTGGCCTACTCCGCTTTTGGGACCGCAGTAGAACCGATAGCATCACTTATCGTCTCGTATCTTGAGGAATCAATAAACTGT
>NC_064877.1:5140000-5160000 GCF_943734665.1 Anopheles aquasalis | reverse complement strand
CTTACGCCTCTTTAACATCTACGATAGTAACTTGCACCATTGTCCAGCTTCTTCTTTTCAAAATTTCTTTGGTTTCTCATTAGCAAATAACTCAAGCAATACATTTTTACAGGATTCTTTTGATTGTAATTGGTTAGCGATCTTAGCATTTGTAACATTTTGTAACTGAAAAGAACTAAATATCCGATATTGATATTGATTAATGTTTTAGAGGGGGCTTCGGAAATTTCTGCCTAAAAAGGCTCATTTTTGAAGATTTTTTGTATCATTCCCCTTAACTTTTTCAAGTGTATGGCATATTAAACTGCATCTTTTGAAGAATATTTAGTTCGTTTTGGTAAAGATTTATTAAACATTTCATCTACGGCATCACATTTACGAAGGTGCGTCAGCGAAAAGGTACTTTCCGGTGCCCATCGTAGCGACATGGCGGGTCATCAGAAAAATATAAATCAATATTCGTTTGATAGATTATAAGTTTATCCAGGTAGCCCCGTCGAGTTTTTGTTAATCTTCGTATTTTTCGATTTTTGGCAGATTTTTGAAATTGAAAAAGTGATCAGAATGATCAATCCGGGTTCGTCGCTAAAGTCTTAAGAGCCAAGTCTTTTGAATCACACCAAAAACAGTGCCCATCGTAGCTACGTGATGGGTCATCAGAAAAATGCAAATCGATACTCGTTTGAAAGATTATAAGTTTATCTACTTAGCTCCGTCGAGTTTTTGTTAAATTTCGTATTTTTCGATTTTTGGCAGATTTTTTAAGTTGAAAAAGTAATGCTTTTTGTCATTTTGCCTGAAAACACAATTTTTAAAGATTTGTTTAAAAAAAAGTATCAACAATTTTCATTAAATCTTGACGGGGCTACCTGGCAAAGAGTGTACAGATTATGTGTTAAAATTTTCAAATCAATCGGTTCAGTAGTTTTTACGGTACGATGGACACCGACTTTGGTTTTTGGGAAACGATTTTCAAAATAGCGCGGATTTTCAAAATTCGATAACTTTGCCAATTGATTCGGTTGATCCAAAAATTGAATACAATGTTCTTGAAAGGATCAGCATCAACCGAATTTCTTCAGTGTTAGCCCAATTAGTTCACGAAAGTTGGGAGGCTAATCAAATGCGTTGGGCAAAATCAGAGAATCTACCTTGTTTCTGTTGCCTTTGAATTATATTCAAGCCAAATCCAAACTCGCAGGGATTTAAGGGCCCCCACCAGCGCGGGGCCCCTGGGCATGTGCCCATTGTACCCAATGGGAAAGATGGCCCTACCGGTGTGTACCGGACCTGTTTTACCATGTACTTCGAAGATTTATTTATTTAATAAGTTATTGACTGTTGAATGGAATCGCAATATAAAACTCTATTTGCATTGCGATTCCATCGTATCATTCAATGCTTATTTACATACTGGCCAATCCAATATTGGTATCAAACTGCAAACATTAAATTTGCTTACGGGAGGCTATCTAAATATTTGTCAACCATGAATGCTATGATGCGACCTCGATTCGATCTGGTAACGCCTCGTGCGTCAAAACTACATAAAAAATCGGCTGCCGTTCTGCTCCTAGATAACCGTGTCAAAGAACGGTAACAGCAAAGTGTTCCACTTAAAAAGGTCGCGTCACACCTCGCGGGGAATACCGTTGACGTCGACTAATTTCAAACATCACCACGTGCGTACGCACGTAACAGTACCAGCAACGCACAAATTATTCCCGCTACTCTAGAACCAAGAACTGCTGCAAGAAACTGCTGTTAAATAACCAAAAACAGAGTACGCCTCGGTTGTGTGCGGTACCAAATCCCTGGCTGGCTGAGCAACGGTTGGTTAGAAGCTCGGAAAACAACAACAAAAAATGCTCTTCAGAACACATTCCAACGCTTGTTGTACCTGCACCAGCACAAAAACACTAGGGAACGCAAGTTTTTCGATCAATTGCGGTCTAATTAAGAACCGAACTCGACCGAGCCCACAAACACCACGCACACACAGGCGTACGCTGTGGTACTTTTGGTTTTTCCACGTGACCACGAGCCCACAAAATGAATCTACGTTAGCTCATTAAGCGAACAGATTCTCGATTCTAGTTTCGCTCTTCTTTTTTTATCATCGAGGGCAAAAAGTACATCCAGAACACCCGTGGTTAACCGTTAATATGATCGATCGCTCTTGCCAGCGGCTCCAGCAGCATCATCGACAGGAATCTGCTGTGGTTAGCAAAGGGGGGCTGATAGGGCAAACAAGTTGGCAATAAATTAGCACCTCATTTGCCGCAAGCGCGATAACGAGTCGGGACATAACAAAAAAAAACGGCGAAATGAAATAAAATGAAGACATGAACGAGATATAACATTACCCAGCGCCATGTTGCCAGCGTAACATTATGCCAGGGCGAAAGCGATAGGGCGCCACTGGGGTGGCTGCATGTTTAGCGGTTGTAAAGTTGTCTAACATCGCAGCAAACCATTTGCTCGCCGCTTCATAGACAGCTGTTTGGCAATTAGTAGGCTAGTAGGCTGGGCTCTGCTAGTGTCAGTGTCGGGGGTCCACCATTTCAATGCGAACAACTCTATTTCGAGTTGCATTGCAATTAACGCATCAACGTGTTTTTATTACAAACCGTGAGCTGAGTTATTGAGATTCAATTTGAGGTTCTCGCGTTTTACCACAAACACCACACCGACACAGGCACACAAACAAATATACGCACTCCCGTTCTTCGATTCAACAACACCAACTCTCCATCGTGGGATTTGCGGTCGGAATGAATGAACATTCCAGCCGTTGAAAGGCGCATGAATCACCGGGAAAATCATCGATCATATCACAAAAGGGAGCATGTCATTAGTGCAGTTCTGCACCTCTCTTTCACGTCATTCCTCCAAACACCGTCCTCGGGAAGGTCGTTTGGTTCTGATTTACTCCCAGAAACAGCAACAACAACAACCACAGAGACTATCAACGGGGGGTGGGAGGGCGTTGAGGACTGTGAACAATCATTCCTCATCCCCTAATTAGCCCTCGTTAGGACTATTCTGGTGCACAAAAGCCAAAGAGCCAACTCGCCACAGCCGCAGCCGCAGCCGACTTGATGCCATGATAGATCGCAGTCCATTCCGTGGACGGCCGGTAAATAAATGGTTTTGCAATGGATCCAAGAGCCCACTGCACTGTCGTTGCCCTTCCCTTGACCTAGCAGTCACCCTGTACCGAGCGCGATACTATCGATATGACCACTATCTGGGCGAGAAGGATAATTTCAATTGCCGCGACGCCATTTCTACGATTGTGAGTGTCGGTGTGTCTGTGTGTCTGCGTCGCTCGCCACTGCACCTCCTAGACGGTGGACGGCCCCCAATCAATCATTCGTCTCGGTGAAACATAATAAATTGACCACATAATGGGCACTGCTGCTGCTGGCTCGGGTAGCCCTACATTACACGCCACAATCGGTGCGACCCACCCAGACACAACCTGTTTGCAGCTGATAGCATGTGGTGCATGTGGGGGGGGGGGGGGGTCTGAACGATTATGCGGATTCACTGATTTCTATAGACACATTCTCCGGTCTAGACCTCACTCTGTGGGGTGCTGGTGGTACAAATCTGACCAGCACCAGATGATTCGTGTCCTCGATCTCTTCTCTCGATGCCCTGGACTCCGTGGAGAACTGCACACGATGTTACGCAATGGCAGTGCACGTTGCAGCGCCTTTCGCGCTTGGACGGTCCTTACCTTTCAGTGCCCAGGCACGCTGTTGGCGCAGATCACGCAGATAGAGCCCAACATGACCGGCGCACCGTTCACCGACCAGCGTCCTCAGCTCGGCAACGTCCCAGTTGCTGTGATCGAAGAGGTTGGTAAACAGCTGGAACGCCGTCTGGTGGCTTCCGATGGCATACGCCACCTGGTGCTGGACCGGGTAGTGCTGGCGATGATGATGGTGGTGGTCGGTCGAGGCGTCCGCCAGCAGTGCCACGGACGACTCGGTATGACCGGTTCCCGCACCGGACCGGTTACTGGACGAAACCGAGTGGGACTTTCGATGCGGCGGCACCGCCGCCGCCATTTCCGGGTACGATTTCTTTGCCTTCCGTTTCGGCACACGGAACACATTGTCGGTGTACTTGTAGACCGGTGGTCCAGCGGCCGGTTTCGGTGACGTTTCGTAGTTGGGCAGTACCAACTCCGGCTGCTGCGCCAGGTCCTGCTGCTGCTGCTGCTGCTGCTGTCCGGTTGCAATTGGGCGTGCGCCATCTAACGATGAACCCGGTTGACCTGCACCGGGTCCAGGGCCTTCGATCTCACCATCGCTAGACCGTTCGATGGCACTTTTATGATCTCCTCGTACTACGGTCTCGCCAATCGCCAGTGTCGTCGATTGCGTGTCACCGGTTGCGTAAGATCGTACGCCACCATCTTGGCCAACGTCGGTCGGGCGTATTTTGATTTGCGAATCCGGAAATGGTACAGTGTCAGCATCCCGTCCGCCGATCGTTCGCTGGCATGCTGCTAACCGCACGGCAAGCTGCAGCACCAGCAGTATGCCTGCGAGTCGTCTGTGATGTAATCGGCGTGTAATTGACGGTATGACAAACATTATGTGCTAGCAACGGACAGCTGTTAGATCACTTTCGGATCACTCGACACTCGGGGGTAACTGTAAACTTCTGCTAGAACTCGTGGGACACAATTGGACACGAAATCGAATCGCCAAAAACTCCTTAAACACCACAAGATAGTCCCATTATTCCCGGATAGTTGGCAGGAAACACATCTTGTTGGTCACTTCGCGAAAACAAAAAAAAACCCAACACAAGGTTTAAAGAAAAGCTCGAACGAAAGGATTCACAGCAAGGATTCTGGTACTTTTGACACACTGTAGACACTGATGCGGAACATCCAGGACCTGGACGGCACTAGCACGGCACAACACGGTTCACTACCATTTGGATTTGGATCCAGAGAAGGTTCTCTCCCGGGCCGATCTCGTCCTGTTCGAGTGAAAGTGATTCCGAGACTGGCGTCCAAGGCTGCCGTCGTAGTAGCGAGCTCCGGTTTGGCACCACTCCGATCGGTCCACTGGCCATCCACTTCTGCCAGCCGGCAGCCGGAGTGGTAGGGCGCACGATCGGCATATAATGCAATCGGTCGCTGCGTCACTTGCAGAGACTTGTTTGCGACTTGTAGCTGTGTAGCTAGCTAGCTGCTTACGTCTTGCGTTTTCACGCTCTTTTCTTAGCGTTTTTTTTTTATTATGATTGGGATCGAGTATAAGTCTATGGTGGTGGTGGTGGTGGAGAGGCCTCTTGGACTTCTTGCGCCGGTGCCTCAACACCAACCAAAGGCACCAAACCTTCGCTTAAGCTGCGTCGGTGGTAATGTTCGGGCCGGTGAATGTGACTCCCGGTACCTTTGGCGTGGGGGACGGGGTTTGTGGGCATTGCCGGTGCAGCAAAGTGAGAGAGAAAGACGAAGCTAGGCCTGCAGCTAGATGCAAGCCTACCCCCGATGGTACGATGATCTAACACCAACTGCAACTGCAACTTGCGTTAGCCTTTCGGGGGGGGGGGGGGGGGGGGGGGGGTTACGATCGCCACCGAGTGGGAGATCGATGCTGGCAGCTTCTGGCGGTCAGCGCCGGGTAACATACCCACACTTTATGGAAATGTTTATCTTAAGCTCGACTCGACGTTGGCCGCTGCGTAGTGCCGGCGGTTTTGTGCAGAGCGATACACAGTAGTAGTTAGCAGCTAGAGTTTCGCTTGGCCACCCGGAGCCGGAAAGATCTGCACGCTAATGAAGTGAAGGAAGTAAAAGTGAAGGCCTTGCACTGCACAGCAGGGAAATCCCCCCCCACGAGTGAGCCAGAGATCTCTTGCGACGATGGTAATGCCTTCAAATATTGACCACAAGTTACATCAGAGATGTTATGAGCAATACAAGATGGTATGGTGTGTAGATTAATCCAATAACCCGAGGAACAGCGACGCTCAGGTCACGCTACCCAGTTGTTAGAACAAGGACACCGTTGGCAATCATCAGCATCAAATGGTGACACTTCTCACAATGCTCCTCCCAAAAGCCCAATGCTCATGTTCGTGCATACCAGAAATGATTATCAAGTACGAATTTGGAAACAGACACACTCCCCGATGGACGCCACATCTCTCTCAAGGGGGTAACGGGGTTTGCCCCTGGGGCCGCGGCCACTTGCACTTGCACTTTCGTGTGCGCCAGTCACTGGGGCAGGTTGCATGCTCGGCCAGTTGCCCTAGAATGCGATGCACTTGCTCTATCTGACGCCTAGATGCGTGCGTGATAGGTGAAAGACACTCTGCGGACCCGCTGGTGGAGTGGAATTGAGGGGTGAGATTTCACCACCCCAGAGCCCAGCCCAGCAACAGCACCCGAGCCACCGTAATGCCCGAGTGGCATAATGCAGAAAGGTGTGCACGAGCTTGTGTGCAGTGTCAGCCGGCAATCACTGGACCGGCAAACCGGGGCTGGATTTTCATATCAAACGCCCCGAAGACACGCTGTGGTGGCGCTATGGGAGAGGAATGAGGATGAGGGGGAGGAGTAGGGCCAGCACAGTGCATCAATACACCTCAAGCAATAGCTGCTGGTGCTGCTGCTGCTGGTGCTGTTGTGTTTTGTGCTATTGCTTCGTGAGCATCGGCTCTACCGATATTAAATAACCGATCGATTAGGCAAACAGGTTTCGAGCATTTAGTAGCCTGCCGAGCGAAAAAAGGGAGGGAGGGTACGGGCCATGCCATTTTCAATTTCACCAGCAAGATGCAGATGAAATGGCGCTACGCTCGCAGGCACTACGGGATGATGCACTTGGTGACGAAAACAAAAACCAGATTACTCAATCGAACGCCAAAAGCACCCGGAAGTTACTCCAGTCCAACCGGCCATAAGGCTCATGCAACTTAACAGGACATTAGCCAGAGCGGCGTTGGGGACTTCGGGTTATTAGCTGTTTACTCAATTAATGGCGGTGCCGGTGAAGCGCACCCATAATGACGACTCACAGTAGCTGTCAAACGGAAAATGCGGTCGCATCTCAGCAGCCAGCCAAGAGTGAGTACTCAACCTAACCTCAATTCTACACGCAACCTACGGGATGATTAGAATTCAGTTCAGGGTAACTAGCCGCACAGCTGTTAGTTGCGCGAACAGAGCAGAGCAGAGCAGAGCAGAGCACGTCACCTCGGCGTGCAGTAACTGTTCTCCTGATCAGAATGCGTTACCTTACGGTACGTGTACGTAGGCACATACAGACCGCGGTGCCATTTGCTCGCGTTGCCACAGAAGAGTGCGGCATCCGGACGACGATGAAGGAAGATGATCGTACCGACATTATCTAGATCTGTCGCTGTGATTGCGTGCGACTTGAAGGAACCCCCTGTGAATTCCTGAACCACAACGCAGGCGCCTTCGACAGTGAACAGTGAATTGGTGTGGCTGTCGATGTTGCAGCTCCAACCACAACAACAGGGCAACAGCTCCTGCTGCTGCTACTACTGCTGCTACCTGCAAGAAGTACTGCGCAACGTTCACGTTCTGCTCGCTCGATTCTCGGCTGAATCGAAAGGGAGGGCGCGCAAGTGCTGAAACTAATTGCATTAACAGTATGTGCTATTAGGGCTCCCTCCCCCCATACACACGGGCCACGTATGGAGCCTGGATGGCTGTCAAAATGGTGATCACTGAAATCGGTTTGTGCAGTCAATTCCGCGGCTGGGCGTGCGCACTCGCGCCCAGCAAATGACACCACACCATTACCTGGCGCGGCACGGTGCACAGCAGTTACCACCGTGGTAGCCCACCTAACCGTCCCATCATCATAATCATCCTCGCTGCACCGCTGCGCGCGCCTGCGATCGCGCATTAGCCGCCACACACTCCGACGGCCGGGACGTTCTGGTCCGGGAAGCCATTTTCGTTCTCGAGCAAATTTTCTTTCAATTTTCTTTCCATTCTGATTCGCCTGCTCAGATGCCGTTGCATAGATTGCGCAACAATCATTTACCGGTCCGTCGATTTGTGGTGCCAAACGGTCGCAACCGACTACTGCCACTACTACTACTACTACGGTGCATGTCATTTGCTGTCACTGTCGTGAGTCGCAGGAGGCACCGAGTTTCATCGAAATCACCACCACCGGAAGGCGATTGCTGATCAGCCCAGTTTCGCCAAGATTGCTCCGAGAGTTCGCCATCGTGTGGCCGCCAACATAAAATTGCCACCCACCACGTGCGTGTGTGGGGGGGAGGCAGAATTTGGGAACGGAAGAGAAAACACTTGCACGCTCATTTGCTCGGCGGACGAGTGGACTGATGGCCTGCGACCGGACCGCGACCACTTGCTTCACTTTCAAACTCGCGGGAGTTGGCGAAGAAAAACCAGGTGAATTCGTGGCCGCGATCAATCTCTGCCGGCTGCTGAGTTGTACTCACGTTTTCAATGAAGCTGAAAGCAGGTCCGAGGAGTTTATGAGGGCGTACTTAAAGTCATCTGTGACCTAGACGGTGGTGGCCTACTCTACCCTGTAGTTGCCCAGTAGAGTGAGCTCATTGTGGCAGAGGAAACAAGAACTAAATTAGCTGGCCGCGAGGGTAAACTAGGATTTGGATTGATTAGAAAATTCATTCACAATCAATGGCTACTGTGTTGTTTCCATCGTACCAATTGATAGTTTACCTTTTTTTGTCCAATCATGATTCAATTATTGGAAATTATAGTATCGGAAAAGTGCTTGACTGATATCAATTGTTTTGATTTAATTATGTTCATCGTGTTTTTTTTTAATGAAAAAAGGTGGATGTAATTTCGAACATGAACAACAATGTCTTTCCATGTTGTACATACAACAACCATGATACGTAATTAATTATGTTTGTTTTATCCTCGAGCTTTTGCAGGTAATGACAATTTTTTTTTTGCTTTTTTGCCACTTCCTGACCGAAAACAACATCAGACCAGGGAGTCTAGCAATATCATGAATAAATGAAAAAATATAAAAAATCTGGTCAAAGATTTAACCAGCCTAGGGATTGTTACTTAAACCGCCACTCAAACAGTTTTTTGATTATAATAATGATGATATTGACGTTGATCAAATGCGTCTACCCACGCATCGCGCATTAAGGAGGTAAGGTTAATGTCGGGTTGAAAAAAGGCTCATTTTTGACGATTTTTTGTGAAGAAACCATTCAACTTATTTTTCACGAGAGAATTTTATATTCAACTACAACTTTTGAAGAATATTTGGTTCTATTTTGGGGAAGATTTGTTTAAAACTTCATCCGTAGCATCAAATTTAGGAAGGCGTGTTTTCGAAAAGGTACTTCTCCCCTGCCCATCATAGCCAACTGCTGATTTAACTGAAATATACAAGCTGGAAACCATTTTTATTTTTATAGATTTAAGTTTATCCAAGTAGGCCCGTCGAGTTTTTGTTAAATTTCCTATTTTTCGATTTTTGGCAGATTTTTGAAATTGAATAAGTGCTCACACTACGATCGAACCGGGTTCGTCGCTTAAATCTTAAAGGGCAAATCTTTCGATTCGGACCGAAAACGATGCCCTTCGTAGCTACGTGATGGGTCATCAGAAAAATACAAATCAATATTCTTTTCATAGATTATAAATTTATCGAGGTACCTAGGAAACTACCGAGGTAGTTTTTGTTGATATTCCAATTTTTCGATTTTTGGCAGGTTTTTTAATGTGAAAAAGGGTTGTTTTTTACGATTTTGTCTAAAAACACGAAGTTTACTTAATTGTTAAAAAAATATCAACATTTTTTATTAAAACTCGACGGAGCTACCTTGCAAATAGTGCACAGATTATGCTACGATGGGCACCGACTTTTAAAACGTTGGTGTTGGAAAACGCGCTTCAAAGTAGCGAGCTGCATTGATCCGTGTATGAACCGATGTTCAAAAATCTTTGTCAGTTTTTCTTTGATTGATCCAAATCTTTTACACAATACTCTTGAGAGGGTCAGCATATTTGACAAGATGTAAATCCCATTAAATTTAATATTTAAGGGCCCCAACAGCTCTTAACAGTAAACATGATATCCCCCCCCCCCCCCCCCCCCGGTAACGAGAATTTCATTCACCTTCATATCCCACATGAAACGACCATTAACGCTACGCTAGAGATCGAAAGCCATCGGCACATCCGAACAAACACATGTTCACACACTTGTGCCATGTGGCGGTGACCTCACAATTAATTCTTCGTCTCCCACGCCATTTGTTTTAATCATGACCCCCGCGAGGGGCACGAATGTCGAAGACAAACCATACTTCTCTTGCCGCGCACGCACGGTGCATAGAAAATGAAAAATGTGAAAACAAATACATAATTGATCATAAAGCTCACCACCGCCAAGAGGGACAGGGAGACGAGCGGCAACAGCATGTCAGATTAGACGGAGGTCAAAAACAGAATTGATAGGCCACTGTGACAGGTTGATGTGCTCTCCCCCTCTGTGCTCGGCACGCCCCGTCGCTGGAAGGCTGCAGATGAAGATGCCCATGGCACGCGGTCAGGTTCAGGCTGTTGTGCTGTTGTGCTTATGATTCTCACCTTATGCCCGTCAGGTGCATACCGTGGGCCCCGCGGGTGCACCATAGGGCACACCCTTTGTTTGAACTCCGCTCCCTTACCGCGTTACCGCACGCGGCAGAAGACATTTTCACCTCCACCGTTGCCCTTATGTGTGGGCCAATCCCAACATTCCGTCATGACTCAGGTGGGTGCGCACACAACAGGCTCAGAGAGGCATCTCTCTGGCGAGAGGTTGAGAACTCTCATGGTGTCATGATTGACGCTGATCACGCAAATCCCAACGCCGCGCCGCGGACGCCCTTTCGTTCGTGAAGCGTTCGACGGGATGCGGCGGGTCCAGAAACAATTGGATGCGTTTGTTGCATTTGCTGCCTTTGTGTTGTGCTCCCAACACCCACCACAGTCATTCATCGTTATCGAGTCCCGTCCCGTGCCATCTAACCGGCTTATGGCGTGTTAATCTCTTAAACTAATAAAGTAGAAAGTTATCTTTATTATCACGAAAAGCGGTTGGCGACAAGCGTTCTTTTCGACATTAACCGACTCCACATTTACATTCCCTTTGTACGCACGCATCGCATCGCATCGCATTCGTGGAAAGAACGCAAACGCATGAGCTGCTTAACCTCAATACACGAACTCCATAAACGCTCGCAATTCATCTGGAACGCGTCTTCACACGCCCCATCGACACTTTTACTTCGTCCACCGCGTTGGTCTGACGATCCGCCAGGTGAGTCTTTAAGATTTGAGGCCACCGATGCCGCGGATTGTCACAGAAAGATGCACTCCTCCTGTACTCCTCTCCAATTACACCGCAAAACCCACTGTGTGGCCTGTTTCCGGAAAAACCGGATCCACCAATCGATGGTCAGAGCGGCGTGGCCGCGCGCACTCACTTTCGCGCCGCATGCAAATGGCCGCGGGGCCTGCCGGAAAAGTGCTTCCATCCTTCGGACAACGAGGTCTAACAAGCTCTTTAACCACCACGCCAGACCAGAGCCAGTGGGTTGGTGGGCTGGCCGGGGCCACTAACTGCCCCACGGGTTACAAATTGCCACAACGATCGCTGCCCCCCCCCCCCCCCCCCCCCCGACCACACTTGCTCCCATTTCTCTCTCTCTCTCTAACTCTGTGGTCTGTGTGTCTCTGTGGTCCCCGAGGAATTACGAATTACGGATAAAGAAAGGGGACGCCTCCGATAAGCCATCCCCGGCCACCAACACCTAACCACCCCCCGGTCCACCATTTTCCTACTTTTACTTTGTCACCGCGAGCGCGGAGGCGTCCGATGTGGCCGCAGACTCCTCTTTCATGATTGGCTTCAGTCTGCCTCGAGTGGAAATAGATCCTCCCCTTTCCAACGCGAAGCGGAATGATGATGCGGTCATTGTGGCTATTTGCTCAGTCATCCCCCGAGATCGACGATGTCATGTCCCTTCTAGGCGCTTTCAGAGTCAGAGTGGTCCCTCCTGGCGGAAAATTCATAATTTTTCCCTTCATCATCTTCTCCTGGAGGTTGTGGGTCGCCATGACGACGACGACGACGACGCACCTGGAGGACACAAAACAAACGCCAACGCCAAGGCCTACTTAATCACGGTTCGCCACCAATCTGCCGCGATTCACGGTCGACCTCCATTAAGACCACGACACGATGCTGGCTGGTGCGGACGCTGCACGGTCAATCGAAAGGCCACCGACGGACGCCTCGGCCCCGTTTCTAGCCACCCACCAGCACCACCACTCTAACCACCACCACCACCACCACCGACCACCGAGCGTAATGAGAGCAAAACATACATTTGAAATCAATTGCAACGAAATGAAACAAACCGACCGGATGGGGACCGGGTGGCGACCGGTTTTCGGTGGGCCTGTGGTGCGGATGCTGCTGCTGCTGGTGAACCGGTTGCTGTTGCTGCTGGGTGTCGGGGGTACCCTCGGTGAAAAACTCGGTGAACCAGTGAAAGTTGCAGAATCTTCACTTCTTTCACTTCCTAGTTCCATCGCCAAAACGATCGGAGAGGGAACCGAGAAGAGGGTAAAGGATCGGTCTATCGGTGGCAGCAATGGCAGCCAAGCATTCGAGCACCAGAGAGCCTAATCGAGAGCATCGTGGGTCTCTCTGTCTCTCCCCGGCTTGGGCGGATGAGTAATTGAGGCGAACGGGCCTGTATGACCCAGCCGCTGGCGACACACTTGGGAAAATGGGCACGAACACGGTGGGTCGGCAAGAATTTCCTCCAATTTGCGACTGGACGAATCGGTTTTTTTTTACCGTTTGCCCATTCCCACCTTTGCTGAACTTTGCACAGGGTGCCACTGCGCTGCCACCAATCAATCGAGCGAACGAGGACCGCAGAAGGTCCCTTCTTCCGTCATCTTTTCGCTAGCAATCGCCGGGGCTCCAAGGTTAACAGCCACCGGATCCATACGCCACAGGTTAACGATCCTTTTTGCACCGAGCAACTCTAGCAACGCGGCCCATTAGACGACGCCCATCTGTTGAAGCGTCCTTTTGTTGAAACAACCGTTCGAGGCAGCAACAAACCGTGTGTTGGCCACATAAAAGGAAAGGGCCTGCTTATGGCCGCTGCCCTTCTTCTCTTTCCCTAAAGGGATTACGGGCCGTGGAATGCGGAATGCAGCGACGTGTCTTTAGTGGGGCGCACAAGCGGCCCCCGCTCGATCCGATCGAGGTGCACCGTTAGATTATTTCACTTTTCGAATTAAAATTTTCATTTAGTCATACTTCGATCACTCGCGATCGCGACTACCCCATCGCCAGCCAGCCAGGCAGTTAGCGTTCGAACCGTCCGTCCATCCGTCCATCACCAGGGCTCAGTGACGACGTTGTTGCGCGGACCGCTAAGTCGAAAGGAGGCAGGTTGAAAGCGGAATCCAGAAAATATTCCTCCCACCCGCCCGGGTTCGCTCCAGAGAAACGGGATGGGATCCCTTTGGTCGATCGGCGCACGCTAGCGGTTGGTGTTATAGCAAGGAAGCTGGCCAAGCGAGAAGGCCGTTGCTTCGATCCGTACCGAATCCGAAGCGAAACCACCACCGAGCGAGCAACAACCGCACTGGACAGCCACTGTGGTTGGCCCGGCCAGCCTCATCAGCCCCAGCCGTTGGCCAGAACTGCAGCGTCAGCGAGCGATGAGAGGGCCGTAAAGGAGGAGATACAAGCCGCGAGAAAGAGAAAGGAAGAGAAGCAAAAGCAAAACCAGAACGGTTCAGTTAGTTTTCCGCATGCCAACAGCAATTTCCCGGCCGCGCGAACCGGCCGTTCCGTTCACCACCACGTTTGCCCTGGACTCATTCCAAGCCCGTCCAGCGTCGGACGTGATCCCGGGGGGGAACCGGGTTGGGTGAAAGTTATTTGAAGTTGTCAACCAATAAAAATACCATCCAGCCAGTCCAGCCGGGAACCGGGATTGTGAATCCGGTGAGGGAGTGAATGTCAAACACCCTTTTCTAGCGAGTCTGAATTGGGATCTCAACAACGGACTCATTCCGGACCACCACCGGTCGGAATTGACGGCAATTAATTAACATGCAACAGCGTCCCGGGAGGGGGCATGCTTTATGGTGTTGCTGAAGAGTCGCCGACTACGTCGATGATGACAATAAAGCGCTGAGGCAGATAAGCGTCTTGTTTGGTCGACCTGACAAGCGTCAGAAGTTTTTCACACACCCGCACAGACACCCCACAAGCATCGATTCATTTCCAGCCATACGTTTTGTGCATAAAATACACACCAGGCTATGCTGACAAGCTGCGTCAGGATTTACGTTCTCCGGCAGCTAGGGCAAGGTGATGAACGGAGCGCAAGGCATCTGGCACCAGCCTCCTGCTACTGTTCACGAGCGCTCGGCAAACAATGTATGCCACCTGCGCCTTCTACCTTTCCTATAATCGATTCCATCGCAAAAACGCCACACGATGACACGCCTGACGATGACGTGTGCCTTCTCCAGATAGACACAGCGAACGGTACAACCAGCGCCAAGGTGCGTACTCCAACGACAACAACAACGACGATGCAATACCGTCCAATGAAGACGTTGCAGACACCGTTGGTGCAAGAGGGAGACGGGTTGCGTATCTGGCATTTTTCACATTACTCCTTCCCGCCACTTCCCTCCCGCTGCTCCCTCAGTGTGTCATTGTCCAACATTGCGATCTAGAAAATATGACATGACACCCGATGGGATGGGAACCATTTTTGCGAACCAGCCTACTACTGGTGCGCTGTTTGAGTTGCGTGCTGCGAGTGAGACAGAGGTCGCCTAGTGCCTACTGAGACACTGAGGTGTGTGGTGCCCGGATCCCCCCGAGATTCCACACCGCCTTCTCGTTCCGGTGCACCATTTGCATATCATCGGGTGGTGCTGGTTTGAGGGTAAGCGCATCGCGCACCGTATGCAGAATACAGTTCCCGGTGCTGTTCCCTCGATGCCGCTACTACGGTGTACAGATCAGCAAACAACAACAACAATACGCAACTCAGGGAGAAAGGCCCCCCCCCCCTCCGGGATCCCTCTTCACATCGGGAACGGTTTTCTTGCTGCTTGAGTGGCTTGGTGTTTAACACTTGCTCCCTTGGCACCTCTCTCTCTATCTCTCTCTTCTTCCTCTTGGATCACGCCTTTGTGTGGCCCGGGACCATGGCACCATGCAGCCAGGGCCAGTGAAAACAATCTATAAACATTCTTTTCCGGTGTTCCCATTCTCTGGACCACCATTAGGTTCCTCCGAGAATCCCAGAGATGCCCCAGAGAAGAGAGCGAGAACCTGAACCTTGCAAAAGATGCTCCGAATTGTGCAAACATTGCGCCTCCTTAAGGAAAAAAAACCGTTGTTCCCTTTACATCTTTCCCTAATCGCGGGCGGGAATGCCGCAAAATGATTAACGGGCTGAATGAGTGAATAGGGTCTCGCCAGGTCTGCAAAATCTAAACAAAACATTCAATAAACTTCCTATTACTAGCAATTACCTTCCTGCTCAATAAACCGGCGCTCGAGAGGATGGAAATGAAAACAAAATTCAATTCCCAAACGGCTTTTTCGCATGCGAGCGCTCGGACACCCAATCCTACTGGCGGGGATATAACGGGGATTACAGCTGGAGCTGGACCGAGCTGAAGCTGCCCGGTTGGGTTTCGAGTTCTCAGATCGTTGTCGAGTCAAGTGGAATGAGCCAACAGAGAGAGAGAGAGAAAGAGGTCCAGCCTTTCGAGTAGCCCCGACCTGGAATGGAACTGAAAGGCGGGGAAAGACCCCACGACGACGGCGACCGCGACCTTGCGCCCCCACCCAGCACACCGGGTGCCGGGGATTGAGCTTTTGTTTTCCAGTTTTCAGTCCCTGGGGCTCAGGGTGCCGCACGGCATTCGTTCTGCCCAACCTTTTGTAACGATAGCGCTGTCCCGATAAATGTCTAATTAATTCTTATCCCCGTGCCTCGGAAAATGTGTCAGCGGCCAAGTGGCCAGACCCGGGGCGCAGCGTGGGGAGGGAAGAAAGTCCACCTGAAGTCAGTCAGTCAGTCAGTCAGTCAGGTGGTACGCTGCGCCTCATAACGGAATGTTTCAAGCGGAACGGCCCACCTCGCTCGCTCGCAACTCGTTCGACTCGGTCCCCGGACCACCGTTCGCCGTTGCACGCGGCCATCGTGACGTTCGTGACGTGACGTCGTGGGGGTAAAATTCAACTTTCGGCCACGAGTGCGACCAGAAGCAGGTTCTGCGGCGTGACAGTCCGATCTACGATTTCTGGCGGGGGAATCTATTTTTAGAAAGACCTCAAATCCAGGAATGCATCAAGTGACACTTTATGCGTCAGCTCCCTCCTTTCACCGCTGGCAGCAGCGGTGGTTAATCTGAAACCACTTGGCCAACGAGCTGGGATTAGGGGTATTTTAATATCCCTTAACGTTCTCCGTAGAACTAGCGTGGCAGGAAAACGGTATCACAAACGTCGACATCGTTGTCACCCTTGGGATCATCAGCATAAACTGGATCTTTGGGATCTGGCCGCCGGGCCAGGCGGTGTACCCCTATTTTCCAATCACCAGCAAGCAGGTTATTGTCAGCTAATTTGGTTAATACTAGGAAAGATAATGAAGATTGCCACAAATGAGCCAAGATCTCCAACTCCGGTTGCCGCCCTTCCGTTGAAGTGATTATACGAGACGAACGTGCCGGGAGAGGAGGTCAGTAGCGTGAGTTGAAGTAGCCGCGAACGAAACGTATCCGCCTCATGGTGGTGTCACAACACCTCCGGGAGTAGCCCCGTGAGTAACGAGAGCAACGATGTGATGAACCTCAGCCACCTCTGGCTGTTGCTCTGCAGATCTTAACAATTTGGAGCAGCGCCACATCCGGTCCCGGAACTAGAACCCTTCCCCCCGGGTGGGGAACAGAGGAACCGGAAAACAATGCTGGGAACGTTAGTTAACGAACTGGCGCACTTCTTCACTCCACTCCACTCCACTCAGTCATCCGCTAAAGGTGACGACCTAAAATTGAGCAACGACGCGATACTTGAAGAGGTTGTGTGGCATCATAGGTGCAGTTATAATGCGCACACAGGGCGTGGTCGCA
The DNA here is from genome assembly GCF_943734665.1 of Anopheles aquasalis. Lineage (NCBI taxonomy): Eukaryota > Metazoa > Arthropoda > Insecta > Diptera > Culicidae > Anopheles > Anopheles aquasalis. The sequence goes on along the minus strand of NC_064877.1, from coordinate 5,142,782 downwards.
CGCAGTTTTCGCCCTTTGGTGGTCGCACGTCGATAAGAAATGGTCGCGACCATGGTCTCCAATTAAGCACAGGTTACCGCATTCCCGGGGCGCGCACAGATGTCTGCATGATGATGGTGATGTGCCTTACCAACGATCTCTTCTTCAGCTCTCAATTTGGCGTGCCTATTTCAATTTTTATGCAGCACAACCAGGTGCAGGAGGATCCAGGAACGCGCGTTCCACATCCACCGGGAAGCAGAGTGCGAGTTCTCCAGCATGCGCGGTGCAGCCAGCGGTATGGTTTCGCGCGACACGGATACGGGAAATCAAATCTATATCGTAAAATGAAATCGATTTCCGTAGCGAACGATGACGGATGAGATGGTAGCACCTGGGCCACCCCCCCGGGGCGGGAGATGTGGGAGGCGCGTGAAAAACTCATTATCCCGTCCTCCGCGCTCCGCTCCGTGAATCCAGGGACGGTAATCGGGTGCTACTCTCGTGGTTGGTCGGTTGTCAGGTGGGAATCGGGATCGAACGAGCCCTTAATCAGCTTCTCCTTGGCGCGCGCAATTTCGCTATGGTCCACCGACCGACCGGGAATACTCGCGGGAGGGTGGAGGCTGGTGGCCCTAATATTGGATTACTTCATACCGCGTGGAACGCGTGGAAGGTGAACGTCCAGGTCCACAGGACAGGTGGCTAGGCAGGGGGAGCATTTTCTAATAACGGCATCATTACCGTACCGCGCATCGTAGGTCCCCTCCTGCCCCCACCAGCGATGGCGTAGCGGTGGCGAATTGTGCAAAATTTGGTTTACTCCCGCAGCACCCGGCCCGGCGGCCATGTTGCGTGTTCTGGCTGCGGTGCGGTGTGTGCCCGAAGACTTCAACGCCGCCACCGGCCGTTATGCGACAGAACTTGGCGGCACCGGAGAGAGTGGCAAAGCGAAAGAAGCACTAATTAAGTTACTTATCCTAGCGTACCGGCTCAGGCCTTGCGCTTGCTCCAGATATATCATTCTCATGCCATCACCAACATCATGCAGAGTGTGCACTCGTTCGCTCGCGCGATCGCCATCTGCGCGCATTCACACATAACTAATGTTTTTTTTTTTATGGAGAGCTTGGACTTATCGTCGACGTTTGGCGATGTCCAACGGTGTCAATGCGTCTAAATCCGTATGCAGATCATCGAATCTATCAAGAGAGGCAAAAGACGAACGCGCGTCAGATGATCGTGAACGCGCACTGGAAGAGTCGGAAGTTCTTTACAGGGAGCTCACGTTCAATGGGCAATAAAATAAAGTCTCCCTTCTCTCGTAGTAAGTCTCCATTTCCTCCTCCATCGTCATGCAGATTGATATCGCGCCGTCTAACCGACGGTGAATGGGTTTTCCTCCCCCGGAGGAACGGTTCTAAGATTCGCTTCACACCACGCTTGCTACGGTCGTTACGGTTTCACCCATTTTATTGAATAATTGACAGCATTTTTGTGTGGGGAGCAGAGTGAAGATTCACCACCTCACAGATGCAGCACAGAGAGTGCTGGGGAGAGGAGAGAGAAAAGGGGATGATGTAATGCTTGGCAGTGGAAGTGGAGGTGGAGGTGCGCGCATGCAACCAAACGGAAAAGACCACGAGCGCGCGATTAGGGCCCGATTGCCGGGCCGAGAATAAATTACTAGCCGAGCTGTGGAGCTTTCTGTTTTTCTCCCCCCTTTTTTTTTTTTTGGTTTATCGCTCAACTACTCCCAGACCTAGCACCTAGGTAGCAACTAATAATGGCTGTCATGTACGTGCTAATCAAGATCCAGAAAAAATGGCTCTGTTTTGGGTGCGATTTGTCGGATCTCGTCTTTGAAATTCGGACACTCCGGAACTCCCAGTTTCCCAGATCCGTTACGTTACAGCCGCTGCCGCCGTTCTCACAGTTAAGCCCCGGACCAGACACCGGGTTCATATTTTACTCAACACCTCTGGCCAGTAGCAACTCGGGCTCGGTGTAAGTGGTAGAACCACTTTAATCTATTCATTTTATGTACTCCTCTTGATCATGATGTCATCTTAAGGTGTGTCTTATAGTAGGCCGGAAAATTCGGATCCACTCACGGTCACGAAGGCGACACCTGCGCCCAACGAAGAAAAATAAAGATGAAATGGATGCAGTTCAGACCGCGAACGGGCGCGCGTGTGCCAATGCGATGGCGAACCATCCGCGGGCTCCTTCCGTGCCAGCCGTCCGCTTCCCAATTCAGACTGGCTCCGGACAGCTGGGAGCAGAAGCAAAGAACCGTTAAGCGAAATTCCGTGCTGCCAATGCCGTGCAGCAGCACCCTGTGTGTAGCGAGGTATCGGTTTCGCTGGCGCAAAAGGGTCTGGGACCCTGCCGAGGCCTTCCTGCCTCCCTGCCTGCCAGCCCCGCGGATGGTTCACGACGGAAGGAAAGTCAATTTAATCACTCAAACAGTTTCTTAAATAGTTTCCCAGCATGATAGAGGCTCGGTTCGTGGCTGCCACGACTGCTCTGCTGGCTCTGCTGGCGCAATTTTCTAAAGCCCTCCCGTTCGTTCGGCTTGCGCTCGCACTCGCGGTCCGGACGTCCATTTTGCACGGTTCTTTCACTGCTGGTGGCTGGTGTGGAGGCACTGGGCGCTGGGAGTGATGCTGGAAGTGTGAAAGAATGTTGTAATCGGACAGGGAAAGAGGGCAGCGTATGCGTAAAATTAAACGGGCCAGACTGAATTGAGCGGCCGCACACTCGTGCGTCGGGAGCGTGGAAAGGAAATTGGAAAAGCCCA
>NC_064877.1:5117500-5127500 GCF_943734665.1 Anopheles aquasalis | reverse complement strand
GCTCCGGAGTCCGTGATAAAACACGCCCGATTCCCCCCGTCCCACTTTGGTGACAGGTGATGAATTGAGTTTAGTGCAAAAAGCGGACGATAAATCAGCGCTCGCTCGCTCGCTCTCGGTGGCCAGGATTTCCATTCTTTGTCGCTTCTCTTGTCGGATTGGATACGTCGCAACTGGAAGCCGTCCTGGCGTGCTACAGTTCTTTATCGGACGAGATCAAATCGAGCTCACGCCCGAGGACCACCCTGGAGCACCGCATTGTTGGAATCGTGGTGGCGGGACAGTATTTGCGGTTACATTACCTCAAAGCCCGCGATGGTGGATCTGATGGTGGTTGAGTGGTTTTTAATACTTTCAATTATCTCCATCCACGATGTGCGCGCAGATTCTTGTTGATGCAGCCGGAGCCACAATGGCCTCTCGGACGACTTGGCCGTGATAGCGACTTGGTTGTTCGTGTTTGAATTCGTCGCAACTGCAGTGTGTGGATTGGGGGCTGGAAATTGAAAAGAAGCGTTCCCGGTCAACCATATCCGTGTCCGTGGTCCCACTGGGTCCCAAATCCTAAACAAATAAACTGTCCAAACAAATGCCGGTACGCGATTAAGCTATTCCAGCGCGTGTTCTCGCAGGTAGCAGACCCAGTTCAGGTCACACGCTCTCGGGGCCCAGATGTAAACATATCACCACGCACGCACGCCATCATCATCATCCTTCCGAACCTATCCAAGCAAGCGTCCCGTGACCTATCTCGCCTACTAGGGGCCGTCTGTGCCACACGTAGAACCTGCGCGGGGGGACAAACAATCGTTATCGTGAGTAGGGGCGAGATAAAAAGCGATGAAAGATATTGTCCAACCGGGGGAAAAGGTCCCAGAATCCTGAGCTGAACTATACTAGCGAGGAGTCTCCGTCATTCCGCGCCTGTTTGGACGCCGGTAACAAAGCTGCATCTATAATCATTTGTAGCGTTCCGTTGGTCGGTTCGGTTGCTGTGACGACAGCGACAAGGCGCTTTGTTTGGCCAGCAAAACGAAGTAAGCAGCGCTCTAGGTCCCTTTACGGCCCTGTTGGGAGCAATTTGTCTCCGAGATTTCCGCACCCCCTCCCACCACGCAAGTCCCCTACACGGTCATCATCCGCTGCATTGCCAGATTATTTACAACCGACGACCTTTTCCCTCGGTGCCGATCCGGCCATGTCTTAGAGATACTCATTCCCTCTTCCGTGCCGCAGTCGCGATAACTTCATTAATTCCATCTGGACGACGAATGGAGGAGAAATGTCATCCATCTCATCGGAGCCGAGATCGCGGTGTGTCCAATCGGTCGTGCCGATTGTGGCCCACTCTCTCTCTCTCTCTCTCTCTCTCTCTATCTCTATCAGCGTCACAACCAGCGATACCGATGGATGTGAAGAAGGGAACGCGCGGGTGACGAATCGGGGTCGCATTAAAGCGTAAAGCGACGAGCGATGTCCGGCAACGAAGACGCATCCACTCTGCGGATCAATAGAATTAATTTAAAAGATGTAACGAACCCTGTTGCTGCTGCTGCTGCTGCTGCCCCTTTTGCAGCGGGAGTTGGGAGCTGGGAATGGACATCGACGATGAGGTTGGCAAATTGAAGGCGAAGCGTTGGAAATGACGTTCGGCGGAGATCGAGGGGTGCGATCGTGAGATTCGTCAATTAAAATTTTGATTTTATTACGGATCCCTCCCCTAGTTGTTGTTGCTGTTGTTGTTTGGCGCTTCTGGTGGCCACGGATTCTCCCACTCCCTCGCGCGAACGCGCGTTCTGCGTTAACGATTTGTCGCAGCGCGCGGGTTCGACGAACCACGGACAGTCGGCAGCCACCTCCTGGCCAACAACCATTCCCGAACCCACCGGACCGTGGAGCGATGGAGGATGAGTTGGCTTCTTATCCCTCACCGCGGACCAGTGGTGAACTCGAGAAAAAGAAAATCAATTTCTTGCCACTGGCGGCGTGCTGGTGGGCGACGGGTGGCGGTGAAGAGAATCAATTTTTCCTATCGAGCCCAGTCCGTGCGGTTTTCTGGCGTGTTCCTTGGCGGTCTAGCGACGCCCACCAAACAGGAGGAGGAAACCGGCAAGCAAGCGAAAGATAGCCGGAAAAAATGCGAGGAACGGAATAAAAACTCCCGAACGTTAATTGGATGCGAGTATGAATTCTCTGTGCAGGCCCAAAAGGTGGTGGATGGGTGTGTGGCACAACCTAACTACTACAATTTGGTTTCGGCCAGATTTTTCGGGTCTGCACGGTTCTGCTCTCCATGCCTCTGTGTCTATGGCACCTCTGGACCAAATCCAAATTGACCACGGCCAGGCAAGGCACAAAAGAAGCTGGACCGTCGGTAGGAGGTCCGAAAATAGCTACCACAAGGTAACGAACGGTGCTCCGCGACAGGCACCTCGTTCGCTTTCCCCTTCCCTCCCCTCCTCTGCTCGTGCTTCAACCGATCTTAAATGGGCTGCTCACCACCGCAACCATCATAAGCGCCAGGAGCGAAACATCAGGAAAAAAAAGGGGCAAAACAACATCCCTCCTCGGGAGATTCAGGCGAGAGAAGAAGCTGCATAAAGGTGGTTCAGGCGGCGGTGGTTGAAATGGGGAAGGGGAATCCAAACAAAAGCCCACGGACCCGTTACTGCTTAATGAAATAATTTGAAATTGGGCTAGCGAACGCCAGCTCGTCCTTCCGTTCCAGCGCTCGGGGCACCGCCTTCCGCCTTCAGCACACCGACTGTAACAGACGTTTCGTTTGAAATCACCTGCAACAACTACTACGGTTGCTGCTGCTGCTGCTGCTGCTGCTACTGGTGTTTTGATAGTAAAACTGAAGAAAAACAAACTTGCCTTGATTGGGAAGTTACGGTAAGACGGTCCCGAAGTGCCCCAAGCGACCTCACGGGCCCCTTTTTGGGGTGTAACGGAAGTTTGGGGATTCAGTCGAAAGATGAAGGAAAACAAGATAAACGGCATAAATCAAATAAAGACACTTCCGCTTTCCCATGCGGACCACAAGACGCTGTTTGCGAGTCTAAAAACGATGGCGGGAAGTCGGACCGACCTCAGACAACTCGACGTCAACATTCTTCTCTCGGAGCAACAATGGCCACGCTTTCATAAGCTCGGATTGCTCGCGGATAGGGGAAGAGCGTTTCCTAATGCTCGCTGAACCCTGGACGCCCACCTTTGTCCCATCCCGGGCAGGGAGTGGTGCTATGGTGGGTGGTGGTAAAAGTTATTAAAAGAAACCTTGTTCTTGCCGCACACCACTCCACTAATCTCGTCATTATGTTGCCATTACCCAGTGCCCAGAGTGCGTTTTCCAATTAAAAATAGATCAGCTCCTCGTGTCGTGTTCCAGAATGGCTTCCGGAGAATGGGTTGAGCCCTCCCCCCTCCCGAGGGACAACGCTTGTCACGCTCGTGATTCTTGCTAGTGCTTCGAAAAATCATCTCTCCAGCAGCATTGTCCACGATTAAGCACTAAATGCGGAGAAGACAACGGAGTGAGCGCAATCTAATTACCTTCCACCAAAAGCACTCGCTTCCCATGGCTTCGACGGAAGCGCAACGTTTAAGCAACGTCGGACTTCCTTTCCGCTTGGCCGCATGACTATTTGCCATTTTTGGAACCGACCGATGGCCGGTTAAGCGAATGGATGGATGAAACCAGTTTACCTTCCAGCCACCGCCTCACCGTCCCAATACTGGAAGTCCCGTGAAATAGGTCAACTCCACTCCACGCGAAGTCATCGTCGAACGGTGACACCATCAGCGCGGTCGTCCTCACCAAGCTAATGGGGCGGGGAATTGGCGACAAATAATGTACTGGACGGACGGCAGGACGGGGGGGCAAAGACTTGTACGAAAGTGGAGAAAGTGGTGACCACTATTCGACGACGATTTGGGTTTTATGATTTTATGTTTACAGCCGACTTCCTCGCCGCCCTCCAATTCTTTGCTTACTTCGCCAAACTATCGACGATCTAGTACAGAGCCACACAGGACTTTGCCCATCACGCCTGGCATCGTGGCCTGGCTTGATGTGGAACCAATTAATCAAAAAACAACCCAAATGTCACCCCGTCCAATGGTTGCTCCGATTTCAATTTGTGGAGCATCGTTTTGTGCACCGGAAAGCACAATAATGGAGGGATGAAAGTACCGGACATTTCGAAAAGAGAGTGAGAAAGAAACAAAAAAGCGACCTCATCGGGGACAAAAGGCTTACGGGCACGACGAAAGTAAACCGTGAGCTACTCTAGGTCAACCCACCCGCGACATTGACCGTGAAGCCGGTGTGGGCCCCCCGGGGGTTGGTCTAGGTCAAAATGGCGCGGCGTGAGACTCGGCGTGCACGCCGTCTTGTCTTCTTCTGCTCCCGCGCTGTGGCGGCGGCCGCGTGAGGCTGTGAAAATGGAAATTCGTTTCACTGTGACCAAGCGCGGCACAGACACAGGCACAGGCAATCGTGACACGGAGACGTGAGGCTCGATCTCCGATTTCACCATTTTCATTTTCCCAACATCCTGCCATCCGCCACCGCCAACCCCAAACCCACTTCACTCGCTCATTTGAAAGTGGCCAAATTTGAATGACCTTCATGCAGCAGCAGCAGCAGCAGCAGCAGCAACCGCACCGTGGCCAGTACCATCCACGGAAATCTGTGTTCGGGCCGAGGCGTAAAGTTGGCTGAAATGCGTATCCATTATGCTCCCGTTAGTAAAGGCGAGGGTGGTGGAGAGGAATGGAACGAAGGGGGCCCCGAATGTTGCTGTGGAAAGTGGATTCGTTTAGCTTCCTTTGTGTTCCGGAGTGTTCCGATAAAGCGAAAGAAATTTAAAAGAGCTTTCGCTCCTCACGATCGCTCCACCGATCACCGACCGGACCTCCATCAGCAGCATTTCGGTGGCCGGAAACAGATTGTAACCTTATTACACACAGACACACACTCACAAGCGCACGCCAGCGCCACCAGATGGCTCTAGAGGTTAATTTTGGAAGGAGGCATCAGCAGGCTGGCATGCGCGTAGTCTCCCTCCCCAAAAAGGGGGTGGTAATTGCACCCACGGCTACGAGCATCCAGTGGTCAGCCAGCAGACGAAGATGCTTGTGTGTATCTTGGCGGATCTTTAAGATCGAGTGCCGCCACACCTGTACGCCCGAAGACCATTGAGCCTTTCATATTTCCAGTTGACTCCCTAACCTCGCGCGCGCGCGTCATCGGGTACGGATCACTTGAGTCGGTGGATCTGGGACAGCAGAAGCCATTTCTAACGCTGAACTGCTCCAACTTGGAACCTTTGTTTGCTCCCCTTTTTTCTCCGTACTTGCGTGGACCCGAGGTTGATGGACTTTTCTAATTTTTGTTTGAACAATCATCGCGGTGACGTTGATTTAATTCTCATCATCATCATCATTTGCTCGGGAAAAATCAATAGAAATCTTCGTTCAAACAGCGATTGTTCGCGATCGCCGACCTCCGGGCGCGATCGACGGGAAACTTGACTTGGCCTGGCCAAGAAATTAGAAGATCAAAGCCAAAGTGAGCCAAGGAGCGACCGGGGAGCGAGAGAGAGAGAGAGAGAGAGAGAGAGAGAGAGCGAGTACCCCCTCGTTGTTTAGTAGTTACGACGACGAAAGTGGTTCCCAAGGCTGCAGTGCTTCTTGAGGTCACCGTGCACCGTGTGCTTCTTTCTTCCAGTAAAAATGGGGTTCCCGTTATTATCCGAAACGATCCGGCACCCCATTAGCGGGCGGCGTGGTCACGATTTTCAATAATCATTCTCACCACCATTGCCGCCGCCGCCGCCGGCTGCAGCACCACCGAATGGCCACGGTGACGCATGGCACCGAATCATATTGGCAGCGGCGCATCCGTTCACATACGCGTTCACTAGCGCAGAATCCAGAAGATGAGAAGAGATGAACTCATTTCTCACACTTTTCCATACACTTTTCCCATCGCTGGAGGGGGGGGGGGGGGGGGGAACGTGCTTGGTGCTTGGTGAGAAAGTGTGGCAAGAATTGACGCGATCCGCGATCGTCAACAATAGGAACACAACAATAGGCCACCCGGCGTCAACCGTGGCGGTGTGCGAGGGTGATACGCAAAGCGGACTCCAACTTTCCTTTCCAGCTCAACCCTCAATTGCTCCGAAATGCGATCATAAGATCAGGCGGCGGTGGTGGTGGAGGACGATGTTTACTTTCCCAAATCCCAAAGCTCTCGGGCACCACGGCGAGATGATCTCATTCGGTGGCGCGAGCACCAGCGGTGGGGCATCGAAGGCATCGAAGTTCCTCGGACTCCATATCCATCATCAATCACGCCAACCGGCCGTCCAATTGCCACCTGTTTTTTTTTCGGGGTGAGATCGTTTAGTTCACTTATCCTCTGCACCCAGATTGAGGAGCAGCAGCAGCAGAAGAAATAGAAGAAGAAAAGCGCAAGAAAATGATGATCCACGGCGTAATCGCGTGGCCATGCCTAGGACCTGGTCTGGTAAATAGAAAGCTACCGATCGAACGACCGACCGACCGACCGACCGGAGGGAATTTAGTACGAAGCGTTATCACCGTTAATGATCGGAAAAATCAAGGCATCGCAAGCGACGAACCTCTCCGGCCGCCTGGCGATCGTCCAAAGATTCGATCATCAAGATCATGCACCCCGTCGTGGTGGGGATTAAACGGGAATCAATCAAATTCGTCCCCGCTAGCCCCTATCCCTCCCCCGGGTGCTGCTCCACTTCTGGCCGGAACAGGCCGGTAATAGATTAAATCGTCTGCGTTTAATTCGTGGATTTTGCAGTCGAAGGCGCAGGAAGGAGCACCGAGATCGTCCAATTTGATAGACTCGTCTCCAAGTCCAAGAAGATCTCCATCTGCTGTGCTGGGAAAATTGGAATTTGTGGCTAGCAGCAGCAGAAAACGGAGTGGAGTGGAGCGGAGCGGAGGAAAAGCCCATAAGAGGGAAAAGAGTCTTGGTGGTTCTCGTGGTATGCGGCAGTACCTGGGAGTGCGCTCCATAAATGCCAAGATTCTTCTCCGACAGATCACCAGGTGCACCAGAGGTGCACTAACGCTCTCTGTCTGTTTGAGTTGAGGTTCATTCGTTAACCGCAGCAGCGATTGCCCGATACCGATACGCTACAACGCCAAGATCCCGCAGGGCCGCGCAGGAGAGTCCTCTACGTGCTCCCGGCCGCGCGTCGTCTATGCGCAACGCAAGCGCAGCATGCCTGTCCCGGCTCCCGACTTCCGACTCCCTTCTCCGCGCCCCTCTACTCCTCAATCTCTCTCCCCAGCTCGCCCTCGACATAAGGCGATCGATTACTTTCCGTTACCTGGCCTAAAAACCGGGCATGTAGGCTAAGTCCCGCCTGCATGCTCGGAAGCCCCGCAGGCTGCCTACGGGGCAGCGCAGCCAGGCCGCAGCGGGCCTTCGTGCTCCGGCTCCTGCTGAAGAGAAGGAAATTACCCATCGTCGGCGGACGGAGAACGGAGCAACCGACCGCCACCACCACCAGCAGCAGCAGCACCACCACCAGTCGCAAGTACTGAAGTGACTCATGACATCATTTACCCTGCCTACCCACTGGAGAGTGGCCACTCCATGCTTCTGCCTCTCTCTCTCTTTCTCTCTATTCCATTGCTTCTGCTGCAACTGATGCTGATGCTGATGCTGGTAGTGGAGGTTTCCCACAAACACAAACGGAATAGAGACGGACCGGGAGGAGCCGTAGAAGTGGTTTCTGGCTTGTGCCTGTTTCCTGCCACCGATGCCTTGCGACTTGCGGGCCTTAAATCTTCCGCTTCGATCCGATCCGATACGTTGCGATGGAGGAGCGCGCTGAGTGGCCGCTCGCGCTGGTGCTCGCGAGGATGGAAAATTGTGGCTTTCTTGTGGCGAAACGATCTTGTGGTGGCCGCGGCCAACGGGCGAGGGGGCGTGCTTTCCATCGCTTCGTGGCTTCTTGCCGGCACACAAAACCGGAAAGGTTTCACCCCCGTTGATCGAATGTTATTGGTTCAATTATGTCAAGTTCTACTTTGCGCCCTGCGCCTGGCATATGCACGCTTCCATCATCGACAGCAGCTGCTGGTGCTGCTGGTGCTGCTCCTGCTTCCCTCCTCCAACCCGGAATGGCCGGAATGGATTTTGATGGTTTCCATTACTCCAGGGCGCTCAGCAGCAGCAGCAGCAACAGCCTTGTCATGACTAGGCATAAGGCTCCGGGATGCCACGAACGTTTAGTGGCGCTACGGCGCTCTCTTTCTCGCGGGATTGGCCGCTCCGCCCCAAACCGTCATCATCGACAGTGGGCCAGTGTGTCTTCGGGGAAAGGTTAAAAGGCCACACCAACCCTCTCTGCCCTCCGCAATCGGCCACGCTTCTTCGCGCAAGTCATCGCGTCCATCGCGTGTGGCGCCCGTTCGTTCGGGAATAACCGATCCCACAACCGATTCGATTGCGAGATCAGCGGTGAAAGGGCTCACGTGTCGTGTCGCTGTGCGGCTGTCCGGGGATTTGATTCGCTCTCACCACCACCACCACCACCACCACCACTGGTCGCCCTGATCTATCTATCTGTGCCACAGAGACTGCACTTTGGGAATGACAAATCGAAATCAATCCTTGGTCAGACCCCACGAACGCGACGTTGCAGGCGCAGTTGGCCCACTTCTCGTCACAGATTTGAACAGGCGAACTGGGATCGGTGGAGGACAATCCGGGATACGGCGACGCGGTCAACCTCTTAACCATTCATTTGTATGCAAAACAAAGCGCTCCGTCCTGGGCAGCCGCGGGTGATGGCCCCGAGCAGAATGTATGATGAACTTATGCAAATGCGATGTGCGGTGGCCCTTACACAATGCACCATCATCATCCCTCAGCCCTCTCGAGCTGTGCTGCTCCTATATTGCGCCAGTACGTTAAACCGACATCCGACGCATCATGGCGTGTGTCGGATGTACCGTGCCATGCTCCTGCTGCTGCTGCTGCTGCTGCTACCGTTGCTGCTGAAGCTAATTACCTCAACCGATAGATCCGAGAAAGGTCATTATCGGCCACTGTTGTTGTAGTTTTCTCGCCCTCCGGGGCCCACGGTCCACCACGGTCATGGGCTGCCAGGGGTGTCACTACTTTCTACAATCTAAGCGCGATACAATTATGCCTCACGTCTCATCGCGTTACGCGGGATACGTGTGCATCGGGATGGCGTGCGCGATGTCCTCGGTGACCATGTGACTGACAAGAAAGACAAGAAAAACAAATTAACACCGTTAGTGGCACCAGCCCGGGATCGCAGGATGGATCGCGACACCCTTAGCAAAATAAGAACTTGCGGCGGCCACGTCTACTAATGACGCACTCCAGGCGAAGTTAATTTGATGCCAAGTCGATGCCATAAATCGATTCCCGGCTTGCTCGCTGCAGCACAATCTAATGAGTTTTATCGACGACACGCGCAACAACCGGTGCCACTGGGGCGGCCACAGAACTATAGAACCTCTTGGCCAACGTTCCAACGACTTTCCTTGGCATGCCTGGTTGGCAGGCTGCCTGACTGCCTGCCTGCCTGCTGAGGTCAACAGCTATTACGCTGCCGCCAACAACATGCAAATTGCAGCTTTTCAATACGCAACATAAAGGAAAAAGGGGGCGAGATTGAACAGGAAGACGAGCACAGCCAGAGCTCAACAGGAGGGGGAGCAAGAGAAGAGGAAGAAGAGCAGACCACCGACCGGCCACCGGCTGGTTGGCAGCTTGATAGAGTTGTGTTTTGCTTGCGGATTTCTATGGTTTCCACGATTCCATCTTTCTTCTTTTCCACCCGAGCAATGTGGCCAAGAATGAGTAATTAACACTTAACCTTCTTTCCACAATCCTTCCAACGGCTCCGCTTTGCTACCGCTGGTGGTGGCCATATGCATTCCAATGGCGACGACGACGACGACGGAG
>NC_064877.1:5092500-5095000 GCF_943734665.1 Anopheles aquasalis | reverse complement strand
TGCGTGCTCGTTTGGCGAAGAGGTTGCGGTTGGTTGCTCCAAATATTAAATGCAAGGAGTGTGTGCATAGAATCTGGGGGCGAGGATGTTGTGGAGGGGTAAATGGCGTCAGGACAATGTTGTGCAGAGATAGAGACGTCCTCGACAACACCCGATCGTCCTGATCGTCCCGTCTTCCTCGTACACACGAGAAAAAAACGCCTTGATAAACCTCCTTGTTCAGGCGATTATGAAGGCGTGTTCTGTTGGTAGTGTTTTTGACGAAAATTCAAACTTTTTCCACGCTTTTTCCAACCGATTTGAACCGTTAGACGAAAGAGGCAGATATTAAGGTCTAGAAATTTTCTAGGATTAAATACATTTTCCCTAGATTCTAGATAATGTGGACGCATGGTCAGATGTGGACATCGGACCTTTAACTCTTGAACCCAACAAAAAACTCAGCAAAACAAGTGGGCTACAACCCTGGATCATCGTTTGAATTCAGGAAAGTTCTTGTGCTAGCTGCTGAAAATTGCGACGCCATTTCCACGAATCCATCGAATTCACGTGGTATTACTTCCTGTTCAGGCTTGGTGCTGGTTAAGAAACCTTTTTCACTTGCTGCGCATCGAACGAGGTAATTCTTTTGCTGATCCTCCACTGTTTTCAAAAAAATTTTGTTTGGCAGAATTCACTGCCAAAGATCACTTGGGCGTAATCTTCCGCGAACGCTCACTCTTCACCGGCGTCCAAATTATAGTTTGCGCATTTTACCCTGAAATCTACGTCTTAGTACTTAATTGTAGTTGGTCTTGTTTCTGTTCTATTGTTTAAGCAAAAATGAGTGAATTGCGTAAAAGAAGCCAGCAGAATGGCGAATGCATGCCGCAGCAGAAGCGAACGCGTTTCGACGACCGGAACGACGACGAACATGACCCTAGTGCGGTATGTTTTAGGGGATCAACAAGGACTTTGTTGCACCACTAAAATGCATTCATATCGTAGGTCGATGAGGTACACAATGATGAGCCGGAGAAGGTACGCAACGGTAAGCTGTTGCGGATGGTGGTGAAGAATTTCATGTGCTACCGGCATATGGTGTTCGAGTTCAACAAGTGCGCTAATTTGTTGATCGGCAAGAATGGTAGTGGCAAAAGCGCCATTGTGGCCGCCTTGACCGTTGGTCTCGGTTGTAACGCAATGCAGACGAACCGGGGCACCAATTTGAAAGGTAATCTGTTTAATCTGCCTCCACAACCTACGTTGTAACTAATACTGTTTTTGCTTTCAGATCTCATTAAGCATGGCGAATCGCAAGCAGTAATAGAGATTCATCTGGAAAATTCGAATTTTGATTCTTACGAGCGTGAGCAATATGGCGATCGCATCATTATTCAAAGGACCCTCAATGTGCACGGACCATATTACATGTTGAAAAATGCAAACGGTCAAACCATCTCGACCAGCCGCTACGAGCTACAAAAGATACTGTTGGCGTTCAATATTCAGGTCGATAATCCGATCTGTGTATTGAATCAGGATTTGGCGCGTTCCCTGTTAAAAGATTCGGACGAATCGAAACAGTATATGTTTTTCGCCAAAGCGACGCAAATCGATACGATTAAGCAGAAGCTGAACCAGTGTGCGGTGATTGCCGAGAAGCTGCACCACACACTTTCTTTGCGGGAGAAAAGTCTCGAGTATTTGCACAAGGAGGTAGAGACGCTGGAGGAAAAGTATCTCCATCTGGAAGTTACAGAACGGTTGACTGGGAAACTGAAAAAGCTGCAGGCACAACTCGCCTGGCTCAGCGTGGCTGAACAAGAGCGGAAACTGGACGAGGTGGACCAGGAACTCGAGAAGCTTCGTTCTTCGATCGAAGAGAAGGAGCTTCTTATCGCAAATAGTGGAGCACTTTGCGAACAAACGAACCGTACCGTGCAGATGTTACTGGCGGATATTGAGGAAAAGAAACTGCAGTTTTCTACGCTTAAGGCCGAACACGTGGAGCTTCGTCAGGCGATGCAAGATACGCTGGTTGAACAGGCGAACATCGAAAGGCTGAAGCAAAGCACATCAGACAAACTGGGACGGATTCAGGAAGAGATAGTTGACGTGGAGCTGGAGCTGGAGAATTGGAGCCAAAGGTAATGCTGAGGTTGAATGGTAACAGAAAACGGAAAACTATTGTGTTTTTATTTCTAAAAAAATCTTCCGATTTTTACTTTCAGCCATGTGAGCCAAGAGAAGGAGACAGAAGAAATGGTACTGCGCGAGCGGCAAGAAGAGTTGTCCGAACAGATCGATCAGATTGAGGAAGAACTGGAGAAGATGCACACTGTCCTAATGGAGCTGAATGATACCCGAGCTCAGTGTCGACACGAGAGACTAGCGAAACGTTCCAAGGTTATGCGACTCGAAGAAGAGCTAGAACAGCTAAAAGAAGCACCAGACAACAAGCTGGCCTGTTATGGGCACAACATGCCAGCGCTCGATGCACACATCCACCAGCTGTATC